>NW_020954702.1:1865999-1913657 GCF_900497805.2 Vombatus ursinus
GATAGATAGATAGATAGATAGATAGATAGATAGATAGATAGATAGATGGATAGGTAGAGATACCTATATACCTATACACATATATGGAAACAACAACAAAAAGTCTGAATATCCAGCTGACTTTAGAGGTGAAACAGAAGCTTACCTAATAATTGGGGAATGGGTTAGAGAGGGAAAAGGGAAGAAAAGAGAAAGTAACTTTGTTTTGTTCAGTGGTTTATATAGCATAGGAGCTAGGGAAAGGGAAAGAATTACCAGAGGGTATGTGTAATTATTCATAGTTTGAAAATGATGTCATTCATTCCTCTCTTTTTTGCCTCCACAACAGAAAAATGAAGTTTAGAGAAGGAGTAGGTGGGTGGATAGGATAAGAAAGAGTTTTGTTTTGGACATGGTGAGTTTGAGTTGCTATGAGACACCAGTTTAAAATGTTCAAAGGCCAATTGGTGGTAAGGGACTGGAGCTCACAACAGAGAATAAAGCTGTATTTGTTGATCTGGAGATACTATTCCTAACTTTCAAGAGAATAGTTTCTGATGAACAATGAAGCTGCAAAACATATTACAAAAGGTTGAGAAATTAGTGAGAGGAGAATAAATTAGTGAGAGGAGACTGAGCATAAACAACTTTTCCTAGGAATTTGGCTATGAAAAGGAAAAGGGGTATGGAGTGATTACTTAAGAGGATAGTTGTATCAAGGAAGGATTTTTTTTCAAGTCTGAAAGGCCTGAGTGCATTTGTATTCATCAAAGAAATAATCAGGAGAGAGATAAAAAATCTGAGAGAGAAATTATTGTGGTGGCTGTATGTTAGAGAAGACAAAAGAGAATGGAATAAGGGGCAAACAGAGAAATTGGTGAAAAAGATCACTTCTTTATTTTAAATTGTTTTATATTAAACAAAAAATCAATTTTATCTCACACTCCATTACTGGGAAAAGAAAAAAAACTTACAAAAAATGTACAGATGAAGCAAAACAAATTCCCAAATTAACCATGTTCAAAAAACATACATGGCATCCTAAACCCTGAGTCCATTGCCACTTTGTCAAAAGGTGGGAACATGCTTCATCAGTCCTCTGGAATCCCAGATGGTCATTGTGTTGATCAGAGTTCTTAAGTTTTTTGGAGTTGTTTTTCACAGGTATCCTGCTATTGAATAAGTTGTTCTTATTCTCCTTACTTCACTGTACTAGTTCATGCAAATTTTTCCAGTTTTTATTAAAAAAGTATTTTTCAGCATTTCTTAAGATACACTAGTATTCCATTACATTAATGTGCATGATTTGTTCATCTATTACCCACTTGATTGGTACCTCTTAGTTTTTAGTTTTTCACTATAATATAAAGAGCTGCCATAAATATTTTTGTACTTATGACTCCTTTTCTGTTTTATTTGATGTTGTGTGTGGTATAGGTCTAGAAATAGTATTGCTGGGTCAAAGGGTATGTATAACTTAATGATTCTTTGATCATAGTTCCAAATTGCATTCCAGAAAAACTACACCAACACACAGTTCTACCAAAAATACACTAATGTGCCAATTTTCCTGTAGCCAGTCTAACATTTGTTATTTTCCTTTTTTTTGGTCAACTCTGGCAATCTGATACGTATCCAGTTAGGCACTCTGTTAAGTGCAGTGGGTGGGGGAGGAGGTTGAGGGTTTGGGGGAGAGGAAAGAAAGACAATCGCTGACCTCAAAGAGCCTACAATCTAATTGGGAAAAAACAACATCAAAAGGAAGCCAAAAAGCAGGGGTGGAGGACTGTGAGGGGAGGAAGGTTGTGGAAGGTACCCAATTGGGAACATGATGGAAAAGTCAGAGAAGTCACAAAGTAATGCAGCCAGTTGAGAAATGAGGGGAGATTCTGAGCCAAGCTCCCTCCTTAAATGGAAATTTTAGAGTTCATGGCACCACCCTCCAATTAGAGGGACTTAGGGTAGTAATGAGGTGGAATACAAGGCTGATGGGATCTTTCAGGATGGTGAAGTTTTCTCAATAATGAGCTTCCTGGGGCATAGTGGGAAAGTCTGAGAAGTCCCAAAGTAATGCAGCCAAGGTAAGAAATGAGGAGATATAGAGGTAAGGGAAGCTGGCATAAGAGGTAGAAATTTGGCCTTAGCTCCTCTAAAACTTCTTCCACAATGACCTAGAGTTATTTTTCCAACCCAGGGAAGATTAGGGAGATTGAGAGGTCCACTGACACTGGGGTAGGGGCTGACCAGAAGCACAGTGTAGCAGCAGTATGGTAGCAGGTTGAAGGGGCAGTAGGCTGTGGTGGAAAGCAGCTCAGTGCCTAGGGACAGGAAGGGAAATGAACTCCTGAACAGAAAAAGATCCCAGGGACACCTGTACTAGCCCTGAGGGGTTGAAGGAATGCCATCTGGCAGCTCTGTCACCTATCACATAGTCCTAGGTCATAGTTCCAGGGCAGGGTGTGACTCTGAGCCCAAGAGCTGAGTAGGGTCTCAGTTCTAACTTTGAGCTTTGCACATAAGCTTGCAATGTAATAAATCACACCTGGCAACCAAAACCAAGAGGGAGCCAGCAGGTCAGTCACTCTGAACCTGTAGAACTTTCAAGAGGGCTAATTATGACCAAGTCCAGCAGCAGGCTTAAAGACTCAACCCCACAGAAGCAAACAGATCTAAACTGAGTCAGGAACTTGGAGAGCACAAGCCAGGACAGTAAGCAGACCTTTCCTCAGATCATACCACTTAAGAAACAATGAAAATTTATAAGCCCACATACTAAGCATTGAAAACAACAGAAGGACCCAAAAAAAAAAAAAGCTTAGACCAGACATCCACTCAGCCTCTCAGAAGTGGGCAGAGCCCAATACTAATATATAATCAGGAAGTAGTCTGGGAAAATGAGCAAACAACAAAAGAACCTGGCCACAAAAATATATTATGGCTACAGGGAAGTTGAAGACATAAACAAAGAAGATAACTCGAAAACATCTACATATAAAGCCTCATAGAAAAATACAGATTAGATACAAACTGAACAAGAATTCTTAGAAGAGCTAAAGAATTTTTTTTAAAAAGAAGAACAAAAATCATTTTAAAAGTCAAATAGTAGCAGTAAAGTAAAAATTGGGAAATGAAACGAGAGCTACACAAGAAAATTATGAGAAGAGAATCAACAGTTTGGTAAAAGAGGTACAAAACCACTGAAGAAAATGGCTCCTTAAAATTAGATTTGTCCAAGTGGAAACTGATGACTCCATAAGACACCAAGAAATAATCAAATAAAATCAAAAACTGCCAAGAAAAAAAAGAAATAAACATTAACTATCTCATAGGAAAAACAACCAACTCAAAAATAGATTGAGGAGAGATAATTCAAGAATCATTGGATTAAATGAAAGGCATAAACAACAATAAAAAAGAGCCTAGACATCATATTTTACAAAGTTCTATAGGAAAACTGCCCAGATATCCTAGAACCAGAGAGCAAAGTAGAAATGGAAAGAATCTACTAAATCTACTAAAAGAAATTCCAAAATGAAAATTTCCAAGAATATTACAGCCAAAATCTAGAATTCCCAGGTCAAGGAGAAAATACTGGAAGCAGCCAGGAAAAAAAGAATTCTGTTTGGCATTCAAAGCTTTTCATTACCTAGCCCCTTCATATTTTTAGTATTCTTAGACCTTACTTCTTGCCACATACTCTTTGATCCAGTAACACTGACCTCCTTTCTGTTCTCTGAACAAGACACTCCATCTCTCATCTCCGGGTATTTTCTCTGGCTATACCCCATACCTGGAAGGATCTTTCTTCTTATCTCTACCTACTAGATTCCTTGGGTTTCTTCAAGTTCAAACTAAAATCTCATCCTTTGCAAGAAGCCTTTCCCAATGCTTTGTAATTCTATTGCCTTCTTTCTGTTAATTATTTCCTATTTATTCCTATTTATGTAGCTTGCTTTGTATATATGTGATTGCATGTGGTCTCCCCCATTAAATTTTAATCTCTTTGAGGTCAGGGAGTTTTGTCAGGTCTTTTTCCTCCTTTTGTATCCCCAGCACTTAACACAGTGCCTGACACATGGTAATAAATGTTGATTGGATTAAAATATTAAATATAATTATATAACAAATAATTCCATCATATAATTACATAATAAATATTAAAATTGGAGCCCAAGTCAGGATCACACAAGATTTACCAGCTACCACTATGAAAAAATAAAGGGGTTAGAATATGATATTCTAAATATCATTGGATTACAACCAAGAATAATCTGCCAAGAAAAACTGAGTAGAATCCTCCAAGGGAAAATGGACATTTAATGAAATAGAAGATTTCAAGCATTCAAGCATGTTTGGCATTCAGTCACATAGAAAGGTAAACATGATGGAAAATTATAAGAGACTATACAAGGTTAAACTGTTTACATTCTTATATGGGAAGATAATATGTGTAATCCTTCAGAACTTTGTCATCCCTAAGGCTATTAGGGGGTATGGCTGTGATTCTACTATTCTGGAATGATCTCAAAAGAGGAATGGAAGGGTGAAAAGAGGGATGCACTGGAAGAGGAGGAAAGAGAGAAGAATAATAAGGAAAATTATCTCACCTCATCTATGGCGTGCACAAGAAAGGAGGATAAAATATATAATAGAGGAGAAAATGGAGTGGGAATGGGCAACATTTGAACCTCACTCTCATTTGAAGTGATTCAAGGAGAAAGGAACATACATACACACAATTGGATATAGAAATTCATTTTGGAGCAGCTAGGTGGCACAGTGGATAGAGCTCCAGCCTTGGAGTCAGGAATACCTGAGTTCAAATATAGCTTCAGACACTTGACATTTACTAGTTGTGTGACCCTGGGCAAGTCACTTAACTGTGATTGCCTCACCAAAAAGCAAAAAAAAAAAATTCATTTTACCTGACAGGGAAGTAGGAGTTTACTGGAATAACCTAGAAAGGGGGTGGGGTTAAGAGGGAAAATAGATCATAATATTACATTAAAATATTATATAATTAGGAAAGGAAGAGACCATACCATTTTTTCTATGACTTGATACCCAAACAAGGTAGAGTTGAAACAGATAAGAAAACTATGGACCAGTATCCATAATTAAAATTGAAGTAAAAATTATAAATAAAATTTTAGAGTTTATTGTATTTCTGTACCAAACTTTTTGTGTATTTATATACAGTTTGTGTGTTCTATCTTTCCATGACCATTTCTTAAGAGAGTTAAGTTTCAAGTAACACCTCTTCCACCTAATCATTTGAAATACGTCCACCACCACCCTAATTCCTCCCCTTTTATTCTCTTGTGTATTCTTTCACTCCTCTCTTTAATTTATTTTTAAGATCATCAAAATGTAAGAAAACTGCTCCCAGATCCTCAATCTTATTTGACTCCCTCTATTATCTCGGATAACATTAGAGTTTTTAGGAGATACATTTATCATCCCCCTCCCCATTAGAGTGAAAACACTTCATCTTTATAAAGTCTCTTCTGATTATTCATTTTTATTTACTTTTTAATTTTTCTGTTTACTCCTATGTTGGTTCTAATTCCAAGTTTTTACCCACCTCTGATCTTTTCATCAGCACCGCTTAGAAGTCATCAATTTAAATAAACGTGCTTTTTTCCCATAGAGGATTATATTTAGCTTAGCTGGGTAAATTATTCTTGATTGTATGTCTATACCATTTTTCTTCCATGTTCTCCATTTCTTTATGGTAGTAGCCATTAAATCTTGTGTGATGCTTGCTGCAGTTCTTTGTAACTTCCTTCTATCTCTTTAAGATCATTTTCATATAGAGCAATTAATGATAAAAGCACAAAAATTGTGCTTTGAATAAATGAGGAGATTTATATTGGTTGTCAAATGATGTGATATCTTGCTATTTTTTTGAATAAACATTTTGGTACCTAATTTGAGAAGAAAAAGAACTCCATTTTAATATACACTGTATATGTATATACATATATACACACATATACATGCATATATACATATATGATGACTAGAGTATGTGAAACTAAGAAAATGAGGAATCATATAAACATTGGAAGACTCAGATGTAATTAGAAAATGACTATTAATTTGATCATAAATTCACTTTTTAAGTGAAACTAGAGTCACTGGCGGTAAGGGGGTTCTCATTTAAGCTATTGAAGAGAATGCCAAGAGGCCTCACAGAAGACACCTGCAGAAGAAAAGTTGAAGGACACAGCAGAAAGAAGGAAGATCCTCTGTTAGAGATGGATCATTAGATGTCAGTTTAGAGAAAGCTTCAGATGACCAGTTCCTGATGGAATGGAGTGAGAACTGATTTCACTGGCCCAGTGAACTATTGCCCTTCCCAGAGAGATTGCCCATAAAACAACATTTTCATCAAAGAAAGAGAGAAAATTTAGCAAAATAGATAAATATGTTAAAAAGTTCAAAAATATTCACAATATTCCATATCTGTGGAAATCCCACCTCTGCAAAGGATTGGGGAGATGGGTTGTCTCCTCATATCTCTTCTTTGGAGTCAAACTTAGTAATTTTGCAGTATTCATTTTTGGTTGTTCTGTGGTGCTTATTCTTTCCATTTTTTTGTTGTAGTCATTGTGCATATTGTTTTCCTGCCTTTGTTTACTTCATTTTTCATCATTTCACATAAGTCTTTCTATGCTTCTCTGTATTCATTACATTAATCATTTCTTATAGCATAGTAATATTCCATTACATTAATATGCCACAATTTGTTTAGCTACTACCCTGTTGACGGATATCTCCTTTGTTTCCAATTCTTTGCTACCCCAAAAAGTATTGCTATAAATATTTTGGTGTATATAAGGACTTATTTTTCTTATCAATATGTATAGTAGTGGTCTCTGGGTCAAATAACGTGGACATTTTAGTTACATTATTTGCATTTGTCTAAATTGCTTTCCAATATGGTCATGCTGATTCACAGCTCCACCAACTACACACTAATGATCCTACCATCCCACAACACCTTCAACATTAACTATTCCCATCATTTGTCAACTTTGGCAATCTGCTTTATGTGAGGTGAAATTTCAAGGTTGTTTTGATTTGCATTTGAAATGGTGATTTGGATCATTCTTTCATATAGTAGTTAATAATGAGGAATTTATTTGAGAACTCTTCATATCCTTTGACTACTTATCTATGTAGATATTCGTGTTCATCATAGTACTAGAAATGCTATGCATAAATAGTAAATAAATCCCTTATAAACCAACAGAACAACAAAAATAGTCATTATTTTAGAGACACAAACTAAAGACGCAGTGGGCAGAAACAAGGAAACAGTTTATAAAATAGTAACAAGGTTGTATAAATAATAACAACAATGTTGTTAAACAATTTTGGAAGAAAGAAGAATTCTGCTCAAGGTGATGACCAAGCACAAATCCAAAAGACTCATGATGAAACACGCTACATACCTCCATATACAAAGCTGACAGGCTCAGGGTACAGACTGAAGGATTTTTTTTTCTCCTTTTTTTGGGGGGCATATGTTTTTCTTGTCTTCTCAATGTGGGGAGAGAGGTAGAAGGGAGAGAATTTAGAACTCACTATAAAATTGAATTTTAGGTAAGGTCCCTCTGCTTACACTTCATCGGGGTTTTAGTATAAATGAGTACTGTACTTTGTCAGATGCTTTTTCATATCTGTTGAGAAAATAATGTGATTTCAGATGTTTTTTTTATTCTTTATATGCTCAACAATGTTGATTATTTTCCTAATGTTGAACCATCCTTATATCCCTGATATAAATCCAACTAGGTCATAATGAATTATTTCTTGGGGTAATCACTCTAGTCTATTTGACAGGGTTTTATTTAAAATTTTTGAATCAATATTCATTAACTATCTGGGATAATAGTTCTCTTTTCTTTTTCCTTCCCCAGTTTAGGACTATATTTGTCTCATAATAGGAGTCTAGTAGTAAACTGCTTTCATTCTTGATTTTTGAGAATAATTTGTACAATATTAATAGTAATTTTTTTAAGTTTGACACATTTTCTTGTGAATCCATCAAGACCAGAAGTTCACCTCTCCCCCAGTACTTCATTTACTAGTTCTTTTTCCTTTTTTTTTTTTCAGTGTGAATTATTGAGAATCTTGATTTGCTCTTCTGTTAGCTTGGGTATTTTATATTTTTCAAAGGCATTCAATTTCTTTTACATTCTTAGTTTTGTTAGTTTATAAATAGGTAAGATAGGTTCTGCTTTTCTTTTTATTTCTTCTGGTTTTGTTATAATTTCATCCTGTTTGCAATTTTATTTGATTTTCTCCCTTTTTAATCAGATTGGCTAAAAGTTGATCAATTTCAATATTCTTTTCAAAGTATCAGCTTTTCATTTTATTTATCATTTCTATAGTTTTTTGTTTTAGGCATATCTCTTGTAATTTTTCATATCTCCTATTTTGTGCTTTTTATAGGTTTAATTTGTTTTTTGGCTTTCTCATTTTTAAGAGGTAAATCCTATTCATATTTATTACCCAATCAGAATCCTAGTACAGATATTCACCTGGTACAGGTGTCTACAGACTCCCAGGTCACTCCCCTTCCTTCTTCAATGAGTTTGGTACATGGTTCACAATTTTTCTCTCCCCCCTCCCTAACTCCTGCCTTCATAGTAGGGGACTTCAGCATATGTATTTATTTTCCTCCAAACACCCTAAGCACTCAACTCCTACATACTCACTTAGCAGGACATATTCCTCTACCCAACCTCAACCACACATAGAGATGGTCATAATCATGATCTTGCCATCCCTTACAAGTGTATCACCTCCACGATCAAGAATTCCTCAGTCCCCTTATCTCACGGTAAACTATGGCTTTTGACTTTTTTCTTTCTCTTACAAAACCTGCTCTTTACACCATGACCTCTAATCCCTTGACTATTCAATACTCTCTCTCTCAGGCAATCTTCCCTGGATTCAACACCTTCTCCTCTTTTACCTATCTCGATCTCTCAGTGAACCAATCCCACTCTACACTATTCTCTCTTGAATCACTAGCCCCCTTATAATTTTACTGATTTTTCCATGCCAAACCTCAGTCTTGTATAACTCCCACCATTCACTGCCTTCATTCCTTTATGTGTGCTGCTGAATGAAGGTGGAGAAAACCATACAACCATTCTGATTGGATCCACTACAGTTTTATGTTACACAACCTCATCTAGGCTCTCATTGCTTCTATACTTGCCTTATCAATTCACTGTCCTACTCACCACAATGGCTCTTCCACATTTTTTCATCCCTACACAAACTTCCCATAGTTCTTCCTCTCCCCAACCTCTCAGCTGAGAACCTCTTGCCTCATGTTTTATAGAAAGAAGGAAAAATTGAATCCATTCTCTGTGAATTCTTTCTTTTTCCCTCTTCTTCACTCCATATTACTCATATGACTTCTGCCATTATCTCCTTCTTAACTCCTTTCTCACATGATGAGGTGGTCTTACTGCTGTCAAGGCTAATTCCTCTACCTGTTCAAGTGTACCCATTCTGTCCTATCTCCTCTAAAAGATTTCTCCCTCTGTCATTCCCCCTCTGTCACTTATTTTTGATCTCCCCCTATCTACTGACTCATTTCCTATGAACATTCCCATGTCTCCCTCATCCTGAAAAAAAAAAAAAACAAACCAATTGATTCATTCATCCCCACTATCATCCTGTATCTCTTCTGTTCTTTGTGACTAAACTCCTTGGAAAGACTGTCTACAATTGGTGCCTCTATTTTCTCTCCTCTCCCTCTTTTATTAATTGATTCTGATACTATCATCCCATCAAAACTACTCTCATCAGTTACTATTGGTTGTGATCTCATTAGTTGCCAAATCCAATGGCCCTTTTTCAATTCTCATTTTTCTTGACCTCTTTGCAGCCTTTGTTTGCTCTTTCCTCCTTGATACTCTCCCTGGGTTTTTGGGACACCACTCTCTCCTGCTTCTCCTCATATTTCTCTGAATCCCTTTCTCAGTCTTTTTTGCTGGTTCCCCATCCAGATCATGCCCTCTAACCATAGATGTCTGATAAGAAGGTTCTGTCCTGGATCCTCTTCTCTTATTCCTCTGGCATTCACTTCATTAACTCATTAGCCCCCATGGATTTAATTACCATATCTATACTGACAATTCTCAAATCTACTTTTCTTGCCCTGTCTCTGCTGACCTCCAATCTCACATTTCCAATTGCCTTTAATACACCTCGAACTGGATGTCCAGTAGATATCTTAAACTCAACGTGTTCAAAATGGAACTCACAATCTTTCTTCCTAAACCCACCCTTTCTTACCTTCCTTATTACTGTAGAAGGCAACACCATCCTCCTAGTCCCTCAGACTCACAGCTTAGAAGTCATCTTCAACTCTTCACTATCCCTTACCTTCCATATCCAATTTGTGGCCAAGGCCTGTTGATTTCACCTTTGTACCATCTCTCAAATATATGCCCTTTTACCACTCTGGTGCTCTTTCCTCCTTGATACTCTCTCATCACCTCATGCCTGTACTATTGCAATAGCCTATTGTTGGTTCTACCTGACTGAAATCTCTCTCACTCTAATCCATTCATTCAGATGCTAAAGTGACTTTCCTAAAGTACATGTCACCCCCCTTTCTCAATAAACTTTAGAGGCTCCCCATTTCTTCCAAGATCTTCCAAGGTCTTTAAAGGACTTTATTACCTAATCCCTTCCTACCTTTCCAGTCTTCTTATACCTGCCACATATTCTGTGATCCAGTGACACTGGCCTTTTTGCTTTTACACAAACAGGACACTCCATCTCTGGACTTTGGGCATGCTTTCTGGCTGTCCTCCATGTCTGGAATGTTCTCCCTCCTCATCTCTACCTACTGGCTTCTCTGGCTTTCTTTAAGTCCCAAATAAAATACTATTTTTTATAGGAAGCTTTCCCAATCCTCTTAATTCTGGGGCCTTCTCTCTATTGATTATTCCTATTTATCCTGTTGCTTGTTGTATATGTTTGCTATCTCCCCATTAAAGTGTGAACTCCTTAAGGGCAGGGACTGTCTTTTGCTTCTTTGCCCCAGTGCTTAGAACAGTGCCGGGCACTTAATAAATACTTATTGGTTCACTGATGTATATTCATATATATGATACATGTTGGTAGGAATATGGTTTTTACCCTGACCACTGCTTTACTTATATACCAGAAATTTTGCTGTCTTGTTTCATCATTATCTTTTTCATGTATTTGTCTGTTTCTGAGATTTGTTCTTTGACATTGACATTATTTATGATTCCATTGTTTATTCTCCATTTGTGTCTTTATCTTTTGTTTGTGCTCCCTAAACTAATTGTTGTTTTTATTGCCTTATGGTCTGCAAGGGATGTGTTTACTATTTCTGCCTATTACATTTATTGGCAATATCTGTGACTTAATACATGATCAATTTTTGTTAAAATTCCATGTAGTGTTGAGAAATACATATACAGTCTTCTCTCACCATCTGTGGGGTTAGAGGCTCAGGACCCTCACAAATGTGAAAAGCCATGAATAACTTTAGGACTCATCCCAAACTTATATTGTTAATAATTCTGATTATATTTATTTAACACACAAAACAAGTAAAGCAATACAGTGCACCCATAAATAAGTTGCAGTTTCTAGGCAAGAGAGATTAGTATGTAGCACACTATGTAGAATCTTCATAGCTGTTGAGTGTAGCTGCAGCGACTGCTTCACGGATTTCCTTCTCCTATGAAAAGCGCACAATACAAAGATCACTGGGGAAGAAAATCATGTGATTGAGTCTGGATGGTAGAGAGACAAAGAGGAGGCATTCTCAAAGAGAGTGAGTAGCCTGCAGTTTTTCAGTTCATTGAAACTTTTAACAAAATTTAGCTGTTTATAATAAATTTATGTATGTATACTTATGGTAGTAAATGATAAAATAGACTGATAATATATGATATTTATGCATTTATGACTTTGTAATTTTATTTTAGTTTTCTTTACATACACACTTCATCTGTGATTTTCTGCAGTATGCTGCAAATCTCTAAAAATTCCCATTTAATTATCAATGGTCAATCTGTGAATAACCAAAGCCATGAATGTGAAATCCATCAATTTCAAGGGATAAGTGTATTCTTTATCAACCCAATTGAGAAGACAACATAAATCAATTCTAGTTTCTTCAACAATTTGTTCAGCTCTGTATTTTGATTTTATTCATCATTCTGTGAGACTTAGCCAAACTTGAGAAGATACTGAAAACATCTGCTACCATTGTGTTAATGTCTATGTCTTCTTGTAGTTCACTTAATGTTTCCTTTATGTATTTGGATGCTAAGCCATTTGGAGCATATAAGTTTAATTATATTGATATCTGTTTGTTACCCATGTTACCCATGGTTCCTTTCAACATAATGTAGTTTCATTGTTTATCTATTTTTATCTTTTGAAAATTTGTTTTTGCTTTGTCTGATATAAAGATTGCAACTCTTTAAAATTCTCTTGATGCATAATAATTTCTTCTAGCCACTCATTGTTATTTTTTTATTCCTTTGCTTTTAATGAGATTCCCCTAAGCAGCAGATCATGAAGTTTTATTTTCTTATCCAATATTTCACTTTTTTTTTTCATTTCATAGGATTATTTAATCCATTCATGTTTAAAGTTGTGAGAGTTAGTTTGTTTCATTTGTCTCTAATATTGGTTTTTTCAAATTAGACCTCCCCAATATAATTGCTATATCTCTTCAGTTATTTTAGCTTAATCTATTTTAAAGCAATCCTATTGCAACATACTTTTCCACTCATCCTTAAGCCATCCTCCTTCCCATTTGTTACTCCTTTCTCTAATTTGAGAGTTTTTCTTATTATTTTCTTTCTTATTTTATCTTGTTGTTTAATTCTTTTTTTCCTGTTAGTTATGTAATCAAGAAAAATCTCCCTTCTTCCCCTCCCTTTGAACTGATTTTGTTCATTTGTTTTTTAAAAAAAATTTTGTGTGTGTCTTTTCCTAAAAAAAGATTCTTTTCCTCAATCTCTTCATTATTTAGTTTCCTTTTCTGTCTAACCTAAAATTTTATTGCTTGATTCATACCTCTTATACTCATTTTATCCTTTAGTCTCTGAATTCTTCATGGAAATAAAGCTTCTTGATACCAATTTGGGGTTCCTTTAGGGAGGGGAAACAATTTTCTATATCATTGCCTTACATATATTCTCTCCCAGCCTCCTTTTTTTCTTGCGCCTCACTCTTAGAAATACCTATTCCTGCAGTCAAGTAGGAATTTTATGAATTCCTGGTAGAAATTTTCCTATGTGATTGTGTTGTTGATTATTAATCCTGCCCCCCCATGGTCATTTTCTCCCTGTTAACCTTGAAGTCTCCTCCCTGGGCCCAGGCCCTCTCACTCTTCTGGTTGTCAGTTGCCCCCAAGAGCTCTGATTCCCATTCTTCTGAAGCAGGATGAGTGGTCGGTCTTTCTAAGCAACAAATCCCTGTAAATTATATACACTGTGAAGTACCAATCTTAATTTCTAGAATATTTTTCTTCTCTCAGAGAAGCATTCATCAGTGAATGTCCTCTTGTCAATCAAGAAAGAAAAAAAGATTTCCCTATTGCTTTTCCCTTCTTTCAATCTCTCCCTTTGTCTCCACATCTATTCTCCTATATGCTTTCTTCTTTCTGAGAACAGAATTATTTTCCCTTCATTTTTAACCTTTGACTATTATATATATATGTATGTATATATATATATATGTTCCCCTCTATCTTTTTCCTCCCATCCCTCCTTTTATTGCCCTCTCATTCTTTAATTTAGTACTGAAACATACATTGATTTCCCCTTATGTTGGGTGTTGTAAGGTTTAATTTATGATGTTTCAAGCCTTTTTCTCCATCATCACTAGTATTTTATTGCTGACTTCATACTCGTTATTTTTTGTGTATTTACAAAGAAACCTCTTTATGGTCTCTGAGTAGCTATTTTGTTTTGCTTATACTCCATTTCTGCATTTTTTTCCCTTGTGTTTCTCTTTCCTTGGGTGTTTGGGAAGCAAATAATTTCTTCAGGTCTGCTTTCTAGGAATGTTTTAAATGCCTTTTTTTTTTTTTTTTACTGAATTTTCATCTATTTTCATTAATGGTTGAATTTTCAGGACAGGTCATATTGCATATTGCATAATGCATATGCAATGCAAGATTGTGTATTGCTCTTCAGAACATATTATTTGTTTTCCTCCTGCAGTTTCTGGTAGGTGAAAAATGGCATTGTGTTATTAAAATTTCTTTTTGTTTATGTCTGAAGGTCTTTTTCCTGGTCATTTGCAGAATTTGTTTTCAGTGAAATTGTTAGATGTAAACATGATGCATCTTGAAATTCGCAGCAAATATTTTTTCTTGTTTTTGTTTTCCTTCCCCTGGAGGCAATCTATGAATTCTTTCCATTGGCACCTTGGTTTTTTGTTTGTTTGTTTGTTTTCAGAAGTACTAGAAATTTTATGGTATTATTTCTTGCATTGTGCCAGTCAGATTTTTTTTTACTTGTCCTTGTTATTTCTATACATTGTATCTTTAAATCTAATGCTTATACTGAAATTTTCTTTAATGTTACCATGTTTTGCTTCTCTTCTTCCAAATTGGCCTTCACTTCCATTTATTTGCATTTGCAAACAATTATCTGTCTTTTGTTTCTTTGGTGAGATTTGCCATCATGAATTCAAGTATTTCTGTTCTGACAATTATTTCTGCTGTGCAAGCAATAAATTCTGCTTTCACCATTCTTATATCTCTTTTAAACCATTTAGGAACATTTTGCTGTGGTTCAGTGCTTTCTTGAGAATCCACATTTCCTTTGTCTTACAATCTTTATTCCCAGATGTCTGGACTCTTTTATATGATCTGGATACCATATTCCTTTCTGTTATGAGTATCTTCCCTGTTGGCTTATCTAAATCTTTAATTGACTTTTCTTCCTTCTGAGATCTTTGGTAACTTCTTTCTTTCCCTTATTTCTCCTTACTTTTTTACTCCCTCACTTTTAATGGCAATTTCCCAGAGACTGCACCTCAAAACTTTTCCATCCTGCTCTCATGCCAAGCAATTCACACTTCATATGTCTCAGGCTCTGTACCAAATAACTTCTGGGGAAACAGAAGAGACTCTAACTGGGTGTCGGACCTTTTTCTTCACACATGCCACACAGTCATGCACAGGTATCCTCTGGCAAGTCCCTTTGTTCTCCAATTCTCAGGCTGAAGTTTGTTGCAATACCCAGCATTGGAAAACTGCTGTCCTAGACTGAGAAAGTTTTTGCTATTTAGATTTGACACTGGGAAGGTTGGAGTCACTTAATCTCCCTGATTTTCCTCATTTTTAAAATGAGAATAAATAAAATAAAGACAATAATATTTATTTGTCATAAGGCTTAAAGAGATAATGTATATAAAGTGTTTTGCAATCTTTACAATGCTAGAAAATACAAGCCGTTAAGCTAAACATAAGGTGGCTTAGTGGCAGTCAATTGTTCATAATCCATTGAAAATCATTTACCTGCCATCTTTGAATAAATTTCATGAACAAATGTTTGTTATTTATAATTTCTTATTTTATCATGTTATATTTCACAATTCATAAGAATGAATCCTAATTATCTATAAGATAAAAATGCAGTCATTTGAATTTTTCTAAAATGGTCACATGGTTATGTACTATGGCAAGTAGAATTTGTTTTGTGTTCTTAAATGATTTTTTTTATTTATAAAAATATTTGATTTGCTATTACATGGCATTCAAGTTATCAAGTAAAAATGTGCATGAAAATTCTTTTTTGTGGACTTCCAGTGCGAAGATGATAGAGTGAGGCAGGAACTTTCTGAATCCCTTCCAAATTCCCCTCCAAAGAACTTGAAACTGCCTCAGAACTGATTTAGGAGCAGGGAAGCAGCTTACCAGCACAGCAGGAAAGATCAGTCTCACTAGGGTGGGAGGGGAGCAAAGTATTAGAGCAGCCCCATCAGGTATTACAGCAAGGGAGCTGTAGCAAAGCTCCAAATCCTGGGGCAATCTGCCTACAGCATTCTGCCCTTATGGAAGCCAGCAGCCCGAAGGCAAGCCAAAAGTCTATTCAAGAAAACAAATCCCCATTCCATTGGCCCCATCCCCAGCACAGGCCACCAGCAAGGTCTTACCCCCAATGCTGACCAGAGATGAGACCACACCTCTGGGACCAGCTAGCAGCAAGATCCCAATCCTTGGGCTGGCCAACAAAGAAATCCAGCCCCTAGGACCAGTCAAAAGAGAGGCCCTGTCTCCATAGCAACACAGCAGCAAGGCCTTGCCCCTGAAGCAGGAAAGCACTGAAATTATGGAAAGCCAACAGAGAGGCACTCCTTCCAGTGCAAACCAGTGCTGAGCCCCAGCATAAGAAGCTTGGGAAAGTGCAGATGCAGAGCCCAACTCTCACATAAAAACACCAAGTCACAAATAGCCACACCAAAAAAAAAAAAATTGAGGAGAAAAAAAAGTTTTTGACTAAAAAAAGTTACTATGGCAACAGGAAGAATCAAGGCACAAACTTAGAAGAGGACAACAGTGCCCAAATTGCTACATGTAAAGCCTCAAAGAAAAAAAATGTAATTTGATCTCAGGCCTGAATAGAATTCCTAGAATACCTTAAAATAGATTTTCAAAAGCAAATTAGAGAAGTAGAAGAAAATTGGGGGGAAATGAGAGTAATATAAGAGAATCATGAAAAAAGAATCAACATCTTAGTAAAAAAAAAAGACAAAAAATGGAAAAAGATATACAGTAGAGAATTCTGGGAATGTGCAGACTAGTTCAGAACTTTTAGTTTTCCAAATTTCCTCTACAAAAAAAAAGGCAGAACATCACCTCACAGCAGCAGAAATAAACACAAAGTAAAGTGGTTGTCCTCCTAAGACAATTTGAGAAGACCCCAGGAAAGACCTGACCACCAGGGGCAGAGATTTGGCCTGAGTGAAATGCAGACACCTCCAGACTGATTCAGCAGAATCAACAAACAATAAGTCCTGGGGGCAGCTGGGTTAAGAGGCAGCATTAGCCTTAGAAACTTTCATTTTGCGGAAAATGTAGGGGTCTGATGGCTGAGTCGGAGCACATTGAAGGACCTTCCACTGTCAAGGGACACCAAGCACAGCTGTGCTGACCAGACACATCCTGGGCTGTGGCTATGTGGAAAAGGATCTAGCATACACCTGGTGAGTGCAGTAGAGAGGGGACAGGGATCCTGTTGGCTGTGGGCACTTGCAGGACATTAGAGTCCTTGGTTTCAGTTCCAGGGCAGAGAGGACAGCTGTAGTGTGCAGCCACCAGAGAGGCCACAGGGAACAAGACTGTTTGCAGGACAGT
Organism: Vombatus ursinus; assembly: GCF_900497805.2. Taxonomy (NCBI): domain Eukaryota; kingdom Metazoa; phylum Chordata; class Mammalia; order Diprotodontia; family Vombatidae; genus Vombatus; species Vombatus ursinus. The sequence goes on from NW_020954702.1 coordinate 1,883,377, forward strand.
GTGGCTGGGAGCCCTAGCAGTGTCTTAGGAGTGGAGAGGAGAGCCCAAGGGCCCTGAGATAGAGAGCAAGAAATAACAGTGAGAAGGACCTAAGGCTTGGGGCATCATTCACCATACCTTGGGACTGCAACTTGATTACACTAATAGCTGCCAAAAAGAAAATAAAACAAAAAATAAATAAATAAAAATGAGTAAACAAAGGAGAAAGTACCCAACCATAGATAGTTACTATGGGGACAGAGGAAATCTGGGTTCATATTCAGAGGAAGAAAATGGAGCTAAAAAAAGTCACTCCTTTTTAATGAGAAATGTCAAATGGTCACAAGCACAAAAAGAGTTCTTGGAAGAACTTAAAAAGGACTTTAAAATCAAGTAAGAGAAGTTGAGGAAATATTAGGAAAAAAATAAGAGCAATCCAAGAAAATCAAGAAAATTATGAAAAAGAAGTCAACAAACTGGAATTAGAGAATCAAAAACTTAAAGAAGAAAATAATTCCTTGAAAACTAAAATTGGGCAAGGGAAAGCTAATGATGTTCTAAGATACCAAGAAGTCATAAAAAAAAATCAAAAGGATGAAAAAAATAGAAGAGAAAGCACAACGTTCCGTTAAAAAAAAACCAACCAATCTGACAAATAGATCAAGGAGAAATAATATGAGAATAGTTGAACTACCTGAAAATTACAATAAAAAAAGAATCTTGATACAATATTACAAGAAATTATCAAGGAAAATTGCCCTGAAGTTCTAGAACAAGAAGGCAAAGTAGAAATAGAAAAAAATCCACCAATCACTACCTGAGAGAAAGGAGAATTCACAGGAGGAAAACTTACAGGAATATCATAGCCAAGTTTCAAAGCTCCCAGGTTAAGGAAAGCAACAAGAAAAAATACAATTACATATCATGGAGCTACAAGAAGGATTACACAAGGTGTAGCTAGGTGGCACAATGGATAGAGCTCTGGCCTTGGAGTCAGGAGGACATGAGTTCAAATCCAGTCTCAGATACATGACACTTACTAGCTGTGTGACTCTGGGCAAGTCACTTAAACCCAATTACCTCACCAAAAAAGCAAAAAAAAAAAAAGAAAGAAGAAGAAGGATTACACAAGACCTAACAGCTACTAAGATGAAGGACCATAGGTCTTGGAATACTATATTCCATAGAGTAAAAGAGCTGGGGTTACAACCAAAGTTAAGTAAAATCTTGAATGGAAAAAAAATGGACATTTAATGAACTCAAAGACTTTCAGGTATTTGTAACAAAAACAACAGAACTAAGGAAAAATTTGACATATAACATCCAGGAGAACTGTAAGGTAAACATTGAAGACCAATTGTAAGGGATTCAATGAGATGAAATTATTTAATTCACATATATGAAAATATTAATACTCTTATGATTGTCATCATTATTTGGGAAGTTTGGAAGAAAGGCATGGGCTGTGCTGAGTATGATGAGGGGATTTAAGAAAAATAAAACTGTGTATGGAAAGATACAAAGGAGTACTTATCTCATACAAATGAGGCATAAAAGGAAAAATTGATACAGAAGAATCTAGTAGAGGGGAGGATGGGTAGTAGTGCTAGAACCTTATTCTCATCAGGAACGGGTTAAAGAGGGAACAACATATATGTGTGTGTGTGTGTGTACATATATATATATATGTATGTATGTATGTATGTATGTATGTATAGATGAGGCGGAGCCAAAATGTTGGAGTAAAAGCAGGGACTTGCTTGAGCTCTCCCCCAAACCCCTCTAAATATAACTATAAAAAATGTCTCTAAACAAATTCTAGAGTACTAGAACCCACAAAAAGACAGAGTGAAACAAATTTCCAGCCCAAGACAACCTGGATAGTTGATGGGAAAGGTCTGTTGCTCTGGACGGGGAGAGGAGCACAGTTCAGTGTGGGCCACACAGGCAAAGACCAGACCTCTGCAAACCTGGAGCAGGCCTCAGCAGGCTACTGAATCACTAACAGCTGTGGCAGTTTCCAGACTTCTCAACCCAAAAATGCCAAAGATAACTTAGAAGGTCAGTAGGAAAGGTCTCTCAGACCTGGGTGAAAGAGGAACATGATCCAGCCCCAGCCCTGCTACAGCCCCAGGGTGGCAGCTACTTTTAGAACTCTCAGCCAGTATGGGGATTTGGTGGCTAATCAGAGGGTGATTGCAGGGATTTCTTTGCTGGTGCTGAGACAGGATTCTTTTGCTTTGCCCATGCTTAGAGCTGGGTCACAGTCCTGGGTGGTAGTCCTGTGGCAAAAAAGAGTACTGGCATGGTGGAGAGGGAATCCTCCTCACAGATCCAAGGCAGAAAAGAGTGCTTGTGGTCACTTATATACCACAGTGCAGATCAGGAAAGGAGTAAACATTTTGCCTTTGATCATACCACCTTAGAAGAACTGAAAATTTACAGGTCTCTAGAAGTATCTCTGAAAACAGCTGTACAAAACTTTGAAGTTTGGGACAGTACATCCTCCACATTGGAAGCAGAGCTCTACCTTAACAAAGAGTTAAAAAGTCAAGTAATTGGCTGGGAACATGAGCAAACAACAGAAAAAAACTCAGACTATGGAATCTCATTTTTGTGACAAAGAAGATCAAAACATACAACCAGAAGAAAACAAAGTCAAAGCTCCTACATCCAAAGCCTCCAAGAAAAATATGAATTGATCCCAGGCCATGGAAGAGCTCAAAAAGGATTTTTGAAAAACAAGTAAGAGAAATAGAGGAAAAATTGGGAAGAGAAATGAGAGTGATGCAACAAAATCATGAAAAATGAATCAACAGCTTGCTAAAAGAGACCCCCCCAAAAATCAAGAAAATAACACCTTAAAAAATAGACTAACCCAAATGGCAAAAGAGGTCCAAAAAGCCAATAAGAAGAAGAATGCCTTCAAAAGCAGAATTGGCCAAATGGAAAAGGAGGTCCAAAAGCTTACTGAAGAAAGTAATTAATTAAAAATTAGAATGGAGCAAATGGAAGCTAATGACACTATGAGAAATCAAGAAACTATAAAACAAAACCAAAAGAATGAAAAAATAGAAGACAATGTGAAATATCTCTTTGGAAAAATAACTGACCTAGAAAATAGATCCAGGAAAGATAATTAAAAAATTTTTGGATTACCTGACAGCCATGATCAATAAAAGAGCCTAAACATCATCTATAACTAAAGGGTAAAATAGAAATTGAAAGAATCCACCAATTACCTCTTGAAAGAGATCCCAAAATGAAAACTGCCAGGAATATTATAACCAAATTCCAGAGTTCCCAGGTCAAGGAAAAAATATTGCAAGTAGCCAGAAAGAAACAATTCAAGATTGTGGAAACACAATCAGTATAACACAAGATTTAGCAGCTTCTACATTAAAGAATCAGAGGATTTGGAATATGATATTCTGAAGATCAAAGGAGCTAGGACTAAAACCAACAATCACTTACCCTGCAAAACTGAGTATAATCCTTCGGGGTGGGGGGGGGGGGATGGAGATTCAGTGAAATAGAGGACTTTCAAGCATTCTTGATGAAAAGACCAGAGCTGAATAGAAAATTTAACTTTCAAATACAAGACTTGAGAGAAGCATGAAAAGGTAAACAGGAAAGAGAAATCCTAAGGGACTTATCAAAGTTGAACTGTTTATATTCCTTCATGGAAAGATGATATTTGTAACTCATGAGACCTTTCTCATTATTATGGTAGTTGGAGGGAATATATATAGCAGAGGGCACAGGGTGAGTTGAATATGAAGAGATGATATCTAAAAAATAAAATTAAGGGGTGAGATAGGATTGTACAAGGAGAAGGACAAAGGAAGAGGTAGAATGGGGCAAATTATCTCACATAGAAGAGAGAAGAAAAAGCACCAAAATCTATGGGACACAGCCAAAGTAGTACTTAAGGGGAAATTTATATCTTGAGATGATTAGTTTACCTGTCAGATCTACAGAGAAAGGAAAAATTTGGGATCAAACAAGATATAAAGAGCATTAAAAATGTAAAATAGATCATTTTTATTACATTAAATTAAAAAAGTTTTTGCACAAACAAATGCAACCAAAATTAGAAAGAAAGCAGAAAACTGGGGGGCAATTTTGCAGCAAGTATCTCTGATAAAGGCTTTATTTTTCAAATATACAGAGAACTGAGTCAAATTTATAAGAATACAAGTCATTCCCCGAGCAATAAATAAAACAATAAATTTCCATTTCAAGAAAACCTATATAATAAATACTGCACATTGTTTTCAAATCTGCCAAGCTTTCCTTTGCTTCCTTGTTGGTTTTCTTTTGTTCTCCACTGTGCACTTTTTACTTTATTTTTTCCCCTCCCTTGACCTCCCACCCTGAAGAAGGCTACAATTAAATATGTATGTGTATGTATTCACATTCTAAGCTACAATTACTTGTGTATTTTCCTCCTTCCTATTTTGGTGTGTTGTCTCATTGTCATTCTCTTTAAGGAAGATATTGATTGTTTCTATGATCTGTTCTTTGGCCCACTTATTTTTTAGGATTAGATTATTTAGTTTCCATTTAATTTTTAATCTTTCCACTACCAAAATTAGAAAGAAAGCAGAAAACTGGGGGAAATTTTGCAGCAAGTATCTCTGATAAAGGCTTTATTTTTCAAATATACAGAGAACTGAATCAAATTTATAAGCATACAAATCATTTCCCAAGCAATAAATGATTAAAGGATATGAACAAGCAGTTTGCAAAGAAATCAAAGCTACTATAGTAACATGAAAAAAATGCTCTAAATCATATTGGCTAGAGAAATTAAAATTAAAACAATTCTGAGATACCACTTCACACCTATCAGATTGGCTAATATGACAAAAAAGAAAATGATAAATTTTGGAGGGCATATGAGAAAACTGGGAACACTAATGCACTATTGGTGGAGTTGTGAACTGATCCAAAAATTCTGGAGAGCACTTTGAAACTATGCCCAAAGTACTATAAAACTGTGTATACCCTTTGATCCAACATACCACTGCTAGGTCTATTTCCCAAAGAGATTTTTAAAAGGGGGTGGGGTGAGAAGGACCTATATATACAAAAATATTTATAGCAGTTCTTCTGTGGTGACTAAGAACTGGATATTGAGAGGCTAGCCATCAATTGGGAATGGCTGAACAAGTTGTGGTATATGATTGTGTTGGAATTTTATTGCAAGCAAGACAATTTCAGAAAAACCTGGAAAAGCTTACTTGAACTGATGCAAAGTGAAGTGAACAGAACCATGACAATGTTGTACACAGTAATAGCAATATTGTATGATGAAAACTGTGAATGACTTAACTATTCTCAGCAATACAATGATCCAAGACAATCTTAAAGGACTCATGATGAATCATGATATCCACCTTCAGTAAAGAACTGATATTATCTGAAAACAGACTGAAGCACACTATTTTTCACTTTCTTTTTTTTAATTCTTTTTTTTTGTTTGAGTCTTCTTGTACCAAATGACTAATATGGAAATGTTTTACTTGATTGCACATGTATAACCTATATCAGATTGCTTGCTGTCTCAGGGAGGAGAGAGGGGAGTGAAGGAGGGAGGAAGGAACAGAATTTGGAACTCAAAACTTAAAAAAAAAAATTAAAAATTGTTTTAGCATGTAATTGAGAGAAAATAAAATATTATTTAAAAATAAAATTCTTGTTTCTTAGTAAATTCATTTTATTTTCACTAGAAATTATTGTGATTATGAGTTTTAAAGAGAATGGTGACCAATCCCATTTCCCTGTATTGTAGATTAAGAAACAGCCTCTTTAAGCAAGCTACGCATATGCTTACTGTATTTCAATGTTTTCTTTAGACTATGTAGATAACCTATAGTTTTGATGTTTTCATTTGTTTTAGCAACATAAAAAAGTATACTTTTCAAATATGTCAAACTTTCAAAACCTGAATACCAGCTATGTTATGCTATGAGAATTACAAAAAGATTGAGTGGAAGGGTTCTATATAGTCGAAAAACTAATTTTTCCCCCTCAGAAGCCTGTTCTGATGAAGACTATAACGATAATGCATCCCTACCATTGCTAGTGGATGTTGTATACATAATTTTGGACAGACAAAATTAGAAAACAATAAATGCGAGGAAAGAAGAGCCCAGAGATTTTAAATCTCAAATTGAAAGGATAAAAATAATGCCTATAGGATATTGGAATATCTTAATGGGGAAAGAAGAGAGAAGGGTTGTGCCTTTTACTCAGAAAACTTGCATTACATTATCTTTTCATCTGAGAACCACTTAGTTAAGTTACAAAATAAAATTGCAGAGTAGGAATGTTCAGTCTTTTAATTGCTATATCTAGTAGAAAGGACTTTTTTAATACCAGAAGAAGTCATAGTTTGTTGTATAAATAAGACAAGCATTTCTAGACTCAGATTAATTTTTGATGACTTCGACATTCCACAACATCATTATATTAGGCAGCACAATTCCATCTCTGGTTGATGGGCAGAAAAAGTGGGCTGCTTGCCAGGTAGACATTTTCATGACTCCCAGCCTCCAAAGGTGATGTGTTTTTTAGCTAATTCAATGAAAAGTGGGCTAAACTTTGGATCTAAATGAGACAATAGCTGCCTTTGCAGTGTCAGCAGAATGTTTTATGGGAATGAACTCTACATTTGGCAGAGAAACATGTGACCTTATAGTTGAGATTTTGTTATCCTGCCAACCGAGACTTGGAAAGCAGGACCTGTTCAGACGTTTTCCCTTTTCCCTTACATGGCATAGAAAATTTTTGACTTTAGCCAGACTCAGCAAGCTATTGAGCTTGGAAGCACAACTTTTTTTTTTTTTTTTTGGCTTCTTTTTTGGTAGACCACAAAAAGTTGGCCCTTTCAGGTCTGATAAATTCTGTTGTTTAAAAAGGAAAAATATAAACAGAATATTTAGAGATAATAAATGAATCAGAATAAAAAGTATCTCAGTTTTTTTCTTTTTAAAAACCTTATTTTAAAAATCATTGGAATAGCTTATAAATCAGTTAGGCCCCCCCCCCGCCATTTAATGAATAAACATTTGAAAATGAGCTCATTGCAGTAGAAAGTACTGACCTGACAGTCTGTCTTTGCTTCACAGACCTACACAATCCTCATTTATAAAGTCAACAGGCTGGATGAATTTCCTGGTTTATCCTGCCTTTTACCCCTGAGATTCTGCTTGTGGAAAGGCTTGGTGTAGCTTTTGCATAATGCTCTTTTGCCTGGAATTCTGAGGATAATAAAAGGAGACAAACATATTTGCCTGTTTTACTTAGAAATAATGGGCTCCCTAGAAGAAACAAATCAGTTTGTGCCACATGCAAGAGTTCTGAAGAAAGAAAGAAAAAAAGACTCTCTTGATCTCACCCAAAACAAAACAATTTTTAAAAAAAGATTTACCTAATTACAGAGATCTGTGATATAGCTTTTTAAAAATAACATAACTATATGAGTCTTATTAATTTTTGGGGCTTTAAAAAAATTATTGCATAAATAAACAGTATTTTACCCTGGTTGAAACACACCTTTTCTATCACATATAACCAATATAAAATAATGTCTTTTTTCTTTCTTTTTCCATCTATTTTTATAGAAGGGGATCCTTATACTTTAGACTTACTATATCTAACTGCTACTCAATTTTCTTTTCTTTTATTTTTAGCTTATTTTTTCTCATCCTAATTAACATTAGAAAAATAAGTAAAAATAAAAATATGTGCACAAAGAGTAGGAACACCTTTTTTGTTTTATTAAACACTCAGTTTTGCAGAGACATTGAAAAACGGCTGTACTTTCTCATTCAGTATTAGTTTCAGATACCTAAGAAAAAGTGAATGGTTAGGAATTTTTTGTTAAAGAAATTAATTTTTATTTATTCAATATGAAATAAGAAAAAGTACTCCTAAACTGACTAGGCAAAAAGCTCAATTTTACATAGGCACTCCCTTTATAATAAAAAAGGGGGGATTTCTAGTAAATTTATAAATCATGTATAAGTCATTTACAAAGAATTCAGCATGATTTTAAAAAGAATAAAAGGTAAACTTCTTAAAAACATTTCTGGGAAGCAAATTTTAATTCCAAATAGTATCATAGTCTTAAAAAAAAAGACATTCAGTGAAGAAACCATTGGCCTAGAATAATTACAATATTGTACCCATTAAGTATTTTAGAGAAAAGTAATTATACATTTCTCATAAGTTTAAAGCAAAGTATTATCTCATCAGATGAATTGCTGTTTAATTTTTTCCTATCCTTTGAAATTTGTTTCAATAAAAATTAAATTTTGTGTAAAATGCCTATATTTTGTTTTTGAAATAAAATACATTATGATGATATAGATTTGGGCTGTAAGTCTATTAGGACATGAACAGTAACTTTATTAACTCATTTTGCAGTACCGTGTATTTCTAATGTTCGTTTATACAAATTACTGATTTTAGCATTATCTGAACTAGACAAATACTTCTATTTATTGTTTTATCCTGTGTCAATAAATTCCAAATAAGTCTTGTGAGAAAGTATCTCCCAAATCCGTAAAATTAAAACTAGTTCTTAAAATACTGGTCTTGAGCACAATCTGCTTCTCACTCTTATGCAATAGATTTACATTTAAATTCATTTTTTCTTATAATTTTGTAATATTCCTATTTGTTATATTCATCTTACTACTTTTATGTTTACCATTTCTTTTCTCTCTTTTAAAACTATTGATTATTGACATGACCAAACTTCTGTTACCTTTTAAACAGAAACATTCTATGCAAATATTTACATTATATGTATAGATATATAAATATGTACATATATATGTGTGTCTACACACATATACATTTATATTCACTCATTTTTTTGTATTGGAAAAAATGCAGTTGAACTGCATGAATTGTAGACATGAGTAGGCTCATTTGAAATGTGTATTCTTGGATTGATATTAGGTTATTATAGGTTTTTTAAAATAGCTTAATTTGATAAATCAATATAATTCTTTAGCAACAATAATTTTATCAAGTATTTATAACAAAATTCTGCACTAATAGAGAGATTGTGTATGATATATCCAACTGGTACAAACCCGTAGATCCGATCTTGTGGTGAAATTGATTTCACAAGCTCGCCTCTTTGGGTCTGTTTCGGTGTGGTAATCTAAAAAATGCTACATTATCATCCTTCTAATGATATTTGGGAGGAGAATATCATTAAACCTGTGATCTTATTACATTAAGGAGGAATATTTTCTCTTAAAAATGATTCTTTTTTATTTTGTTGTCATTCATATTATAAGTCTAAAGTATATATGTTAGGACTTAGTTTTCAATCATCTGGAAAATTTGTTTGAATTCTGATACCATATCTAGTCAATTGATAAAAACATTAAACATTTTAAAAGGAATGAACAGAAAACATACCAGCAAAACATATCTGTGTATATCAGTGTCAATGACTATAATAATCACAGACTTCAGTAAATATTTTTAAAATAAAACTGAATTTATGAGATTGCCAATAGTTTTTTTTCCTTTAAACTCAGGGTGGTATTGACTTGAACTACAATAATTTATCTTCAAATTTCAACAGAAATAATCTCATAAGACTGTATAATACACTAGTTATATTTTACAAATAAGGGACTTTTCCAGCCATTGGACCAATCTATTTATTAGTAAAATATTGAGTTAATATAGTATTTTACATTTTGCCACCTATATTAATATTCATAGACCTTATGTATAATAACAGCCATATTTGAAGAAGCTATCTGAAGATACAATGAAGAAATTACATCATCACTGGAAGTTGTGTGCATCCAGGTAGAGGTAGTAGGTTGTATGGTTTAGAGTTATACCCTGGGAGTTAACCGTACAACCTTCTAGCTTTCCTTGGAGCACACTTGAACCATCAGGAAGTCTTCATCATTTTAATTTGCTGTCAAACTCTGTGCAAAAAGGTATTGTTTCAAGACTTTGAAGAATAATTACCCTGATACTTTATTGGATTTGAAACAATTCCAGCTGTACTGATTACTTAATTCATTCATTCATTTTACTATTCAGTCAAATAATATGAACAAAGGCAACATGAGTTTGGTGCCTGGTTCACTATCATTCTTTTGTCTGCATCTCTTGCCCTCATACTAGGAGACTTCAACATATGTATTTATACTCCCTCAATCGTACGTATTGAAACCAGGTCCTAAATATAACAATAATAACAATAATGAACATTTATATAGTGCTTACTATGTGTCAGACACTTTTAGAATTATTATCTCACAACAACTCTGGGAGGTAGGTGTTATTATTATTCCCATTCTACAGATAAAGAAACTGAGGCATACAAAGGTTAAGTGACTTGCCCAGGGTTACACAGCTAATAAGTGACTGAGCCCATATTTGAATCTGGGTCTTCTAACTCCAGGCCCATCACTTTGTCCACTCTGCTACCTAGTTGACCCTCTACTCATTTCCCATGAACTACACATGACGATGACCTTGCCATAACCCACAAATGTTCTATTTCTATGTTCATGAACTCTAAAATCCCTTTATCTGATTATGGCTTTTTATCTTTTCATCTTTCCCTATGCCTTATGATCCCTAAAGCTAATGTTTTTCTCCATACTCATCATGACCATAACTTCTCAGTTCTTTCTCAGTCCTTGTACTGGTTGCACTCTCCTCCATTTCCTCCCTCAACCCCTTGATGAACCAACTTAACACTACACAATCCAACACCTTTTTCTCCCTTGCCTCCTTGTTCTAACAAAGATCATGCCTTGTCAGGCTCCATACCTGGATTATAACAACCTTCTTTGTTCCCTCCCCTATTCCTTAATAAGATGGCCCTAAATCCTTCATATCATCAGCCCTCCCAATACACTGTCCAACCTCGTCAACTCCACACCAGTGACCTTGCCCCCATAAGGGTACCATACCAGATGCCTAACATCTTAGGAGGACTCCAACCTGAAAGCTGCTCTATGATGAGTGAGTCCTTCCCTGGAACTTCCACATCTGAGAAGACCTGGCCATGCTGTGCACTCTTTACTGTTGTTTGTTCTTCATTCTTGAAGAGGACCATGACACCAGGAAGCTGATGCCATGACTTCCAAGTGAATTGGATTTAAGTGAGGGAGGGCTGTGCAAAGTCACTAGCCTAATTGTCTCCTCTGGAGCCATCTGGGTCCAGTGGCAAGATATAGATCAGGATCTTTATTTACTTTTTTTTAGGTAATTGGGGTTAAGTGACTTGCCCAGGGTCACACAGCTAGTAAGTGACAAGTGTTTGGTCTGAGACCGGATTTGAACTCAGGTCCTCCTGACTTCAGGGCCGGTGCTCTATCCACTGTGCCACCTAGCTGCCCCTGATCAAGATCTTTATTAATGGATCACCTCTGGCCTGCCTTCACCCATACTGCTTGGCCCTCTGGGAAAAATAATCTGCCTGAACTCATTCTTCAGTGGTTAATAGCTAGTTAGGAAAAGCTTATTAGTATTATGATTATTAGTTCTTCTTATTCTGTTTACTTCATTTTGCATCAGTTCATTTGAGTCTTTCTGGGTTTCTCTGAAACCATCTCCATCATTATTTCTTAGAGAATAATAGTACTCCATCACATTTACATATTATGATTTATTCAGCTACTCACCAATTGATGGGCACCTTCCATCCCTCACTGCATTTCCAATTCTTTGTCATGGCAAAAAGAGATGCTATAAATATTTTTTCATCCTTATTTAGAGTTTGTTTTACTTGAGACTAATCCCTCATTTAATCTATTCTCCTTCTATTTTCCCTTTCCCTCCAGTTTCCCTCTTGAGTGAAATGTATTTATATATCCTACCATATTATATATGTATGTTTATATACATTCTTCCCTCCTTTGTTCAGTTCAGATAAGAGTGAAATTAAAGTCTTTTGATCCTCCCACTCCTTCTTCCCTGTTTATATAAAGTTCTACTTGAATCTCAATATCCCCACACCTGTCTCTCCCTTCCTCCAGTGTATTTCTCTTCCCCTCCTTTTACATTTTCATATAATCATCAGAGCATAACAGAAACACTTCTAGGTACTCTGTCTAATTAGACTCTATGACCCCCGATAATGATAGGGTTCTGAAGGAACATATATCATCCTCCATATTGGAATATAAACAGTTTATTCCTGCTTAGTGCTTTATGAATGCTTATGTTTATGTTTCATACTTCTCATTAGTCTTGTATTTGTGCTCCATAATAACCTTTTCATCTGGAATGCCTGGAAGTACTTTGTTTCATTAAAGGTACATATTTTCCCCTGCAGGTCATTTAGTTTTGCTGTGATATAACTTATATTTTCTTCCATTTTTTCAGTCTTCTGATTTTGTTTTCAATGTATCTTATTGCTTCATGTAATCATTGGGTTTTATTTGGTCCATTTTCATTTTTAGTGAGTTCGTTGCTCGGGCAAGGTTTTGTACTTATTGTGTCAAGCTATTTATTCCCTTTCCAATTCTCCTATATTTCTCATTTTTTTTTCCATTTTTTCTCTCAAGTGCTCTCATTCCATTTATAAATATATTTTAAATTCTTTTTTTAAAAACTCTTGTTCCATCTCTTTGAGGAATTCTAGTTGAATTTATGTACAAGCTGTGTTTTTCTCTAAGGCTTTCCTTATAGGTATTTTGAAATCATTCTCTCCTTTTGGATCTGTGTCAAGATTCCCTGTCACCATAATGGCTTTTTATAGCGGGATTCTCTTTTTGTTTGCCCATTCTTACAGCCTACTTCTTGGCTTCAGACTTAATACTGGGAATGGGCTCTGATTCATTTCTTGAGGGAATATCTGAGCTGGTCTTGTTGCTGATTTCTTGGGGTATTGATTTTATTCTGGGTTACAGGAACAGGCTAGAGACCTGCATGCTTTTAGTACTCTTATAGTATTCTGATCTGAGACAAAGTCTGATTGCTACCCTTCCTGATCTGAGTTCTACAAGTTCCTGATCTGGTTTTCAGTCTGAGCAACAATAGACAGTCCTGGACTCAGTCCCTATCATCCAACTGGAAAAGTCCATTGGTTCAAAGTGGCAGAATTTTAGGTTCCACTATGGTCTGGGATTCCTGCCCTGGTTATTCCTCTGATGGCTGGGCAGATGTTGGACCTGTGACCCATATCTGTTCCTGGGGCCCCAACCACACCATTGCTGCTTGCTACTGAACTTGTTCCCATCTAGGTACACTGTCCAGGCCCCCTATACCAGGGAAGAACATTCCTGTGGTATTCTTCTCAGTCCACTTTGGATCTATGATCCAGAAATGGATAATGGACAATAAAGCTGACAGTTGGCACCTGTCCCCATCTTGGTATAGGTCTGGTGGTGGCCTGTTATGGGTCTGGGACAGCCTGTTGCCCTGGTGAACAGCCTCTCTCCGGGTGCTAAAGTGTTCAGCATGGTGTGCTCCTGGCCTGATCTGTTCTTAGTATCTAAAGACTTCTTTCTGTCTTCTTATGCCAAACTAGGCTGGGAAAAAATGATATATTGTGACATTATTTAGATTTTCCCCATCAGGACTTAGTCTGGTATATTTTTGGATCTGTCTGAAGGAGTTTCATGGTGGGGAGCTCTGTTTTACTGCCTCCTACAATTATGCCAACTTGGCCCTGCCTCCTTCCCTATTACTGTTGAATGCACCATTATCCTTCCAGTCACACAGCCTAGATGCCATCCCCACCTTCTCACTCTTTTTCATTCTCTATATCCAATCTGTTACCAAGTCCTGTCATTTCTACCTTTGCAATATTTCTGGTAAACCACCCTTCTCTCCTCTGATCTCCTCTTAGCCTCCTTTCATCAATTCTCTCCCCACTCCACTCTATCTTCCATTTAGTATGACTTCCTATTTACCTCCAAGATCAAATATAAAATACTCTGACTTTTAAAGCCCTTTACACCCTAGCTCCTTCCTGTATTTTCATTCTTCTTACAATTTCCTCCCCTCCTATGATCTGGAGACACTGTCTCCTTGCTTTTCCTTGTGCATGACACTTCTCTGTGCATTTGCACTGACTTTCCTTCATGCTTGGAATGTTCTTCCCCATCTCCTCCTCCTGGATTTATTTTGTTTGCTTTTTGTCTCAACCAAAATCCTACCTTGTGCAAGAAACCTTTCGTAATGTTAGTAATGTCTTCCTTCTGAAATTAACTCCAGTTTAACTTGTATATATCTTGTGCGTGCAATGTTGTTTGAATGTTGTCTTTCCCATTAGATTGTGAGCACCTTAAGAATATCAACTAAAAGCCTTCATAATCTGATACCTTCCTTGCTAGAGATTGTCCTATATTTCACCTTTCCTGCGTGACTAAACTCCTTGAAAAAGTCATCTAAAAACATGATTCCTCTTCCTTTCTTTTTATTCTTTTCAAAACCCTCTCTAATGTAATTTCTGACTTCATTGTGCAATGAAACTGCCATCTCCAAAATTACCAGTGATCTCATAATTGTCAAGCTCTTTTCTTGCTCCTCCCTAACATTCCTGAGGCATTTGGCCTATTATTTACCTTCTTCTCCTGATTATTTTAATCCTGGTTTTCTTCATATCTATCCAATCACTCCTCATTCTCTTTTCCTGATTCTGCATCCAAATTATGTCCACTAATCATAGGTGTCATCCAAGGTTCTGTCTTGTGCTCCCTTCTCTTAAAAAACTCTATAGTATTTCACATGGTAATTTTATCAGCTTCAATAAATTCAATTATTATGCCAATTATTCTCATATATACATGTATGTATTTGTATATATGTATCTGTAAGAATATATACACATACACGTGTGTATTTGAGTATACACATATGAATGTGTGTTATATATTTATTATGAGCATGTGTACATATATGCATACATGTGTATGTATGTACTCCTAGTCTTGCTGCTGAACTGCAGTCCCATATCAGTATCTCAAACTAAATATCCTATCAACATCTTAAACTCAACATGTCCAAAACAGAACTCATTTTCTTTTCTTGTAAATTCTCCCCATTTTGTGAACTTCCCTCTTACTATTAAGAGTACCGCAATTGTCCCAGTCACCCAGGCCAGCAACCACAATGACATTCTTGATTTCTCACCCTTAGTCACCCCACATATCCAATCTATTGCTTAATCTTGTCTGTTCTATCTTCACAAAGCAACTCCAATACATTCTCTCCTCTCCACCAACAGAACTAACCACAATTCACTATCTCTTCACCTCTCATGCATACTACTGCAATAGCCTAATTATTTTGCCCATCTCAAGCTTATCCCTACCCCAATATATCCTCCAATAGGCTGTCTAGGTGCTAATTTTTCTAAAGCTCAAGTCTGAAAATGTTATCATCCTGCACCTCCAAACAAGTTTCAGTGGCTCCTTTACATGCAGTACCAAATATAGTTTTCTGTTTGTCAATTAAAAGCATTCATAATCTGACACCTTCCTACATTTCAAGGTTTCTTACAGTATACTCCCCTCTACAGTCCAACTATACTGGATTTCCTTCAGTTCCTTGAGCATGACACTCCCTCTCTGCCTTCATGTCTTTGAACTTGTTGTCCCTTAAGCTTGGAATCTTTGGTCTCCTTTTCTCCACCATTTAGTTTCCTTAGCTTCCTTCAGGCCTCAGCTCAAATCCCACCTTATACAAAAACCTTCCTCCCAGCTGCTAATGCTAACCCTTTCACATTACCTTTATCTTCTTGCTATATATCTTGAATGTACATAGTTATATAGTTATTTCCATTTTGTTTTGCCTGTTACTCCTTAATGACAGGGACTTTTTTGTTGCTTTTTTCCTCCCTTTGCTGTCTTTGTAGCCCTAGTAGCACTTGGCAGAATGCCTAGAACATAGTAAGTGCCTAATAAATGACTGAATGACTGACTGAAACATTATAAAGAAGTTTTGTATTTCAGATGGGGTGTGGACTAGATGGTCTCTGATAAACATCTAACTCTAATATACCAAGATTTTAGTTTGTAATCATCATCATTTTCCAATCCAGAAAAAGTGAAAATTTCAATGATTGATAACAAGCCATAGAATGAGTGAGACAGCATTTTTAGACTCTTCATTTCAAGATTTAAATCAAAAGCGCAGGTTAAAATGTAATAGCCCACTTGTGACTAAAAAAATATTTTTGTTTGATCATTATAATTTGTGCTCTAGTGAAAGACTTCATACTAAGCATCAAATTAGATAAAATCTAATCTAATGAATTTAAGTTTAGAAAATAAAGATGCCACAAACAAGCACGGTAAGCATAAGAACATCAAGAATAAAGGTAAACATTGTCACTTGTGCTATATAGTCAAATTATGATTATTCATCTTGCAATAAGGAACATCAGGATAATCTAAGTAAATTTGCAATGCATTTTTCTGACTAGATTTTAACATGGTTGTGTTTAGTGTTCTGAGGAGTTAGGATTATAACCAAGAATCAACTACCCAGCAAAATTGAATATAATCTTTCTGGGGTGGGGGAATGGATATTTAATTAAATAGAGGACTTTCAAGCATTTCTAATTAAAAGACCAGAGCTGAATAAAAAAATATGACCTCCAAATAAAAGACTCAAGGAAAATATAAAAAGGTAAAAAAGAAATAAGAAATAAAAAATATAAGAAATTCAATAAGGTTAAATTGTTTATATTTCTATAAGGCAAGATAATATGTATAAGAGCCATGAAAAAGATTTTATAATGGAGGGGATGATTGGAGTTGGGGGAAGGTAAAGCTTAAACCTTACTCTCATCAAAATTGGCTCAAAGAGGGAATAACATATATACTCAGTTGCATACAGAAATCTATCTTACCCTATAAGGAAGCAAAAGTGGATGGGGATAATAGAAGAGAGCAGGGGGGACTGATAAAAGGGTAAGAAGATTGGGGAAGGTGGTGATCAGAAGCAAAACACCTGTGAGGAGGAAAGGGAGAGGGAAGAGTCAAAAAGAGAGGGAATAAACAATAGAAAATAGTATGGAGGGCAATATATAGTTAGTTTTCATAACTATAAATGTGAATGGTATGAACTCACCCCTAAAATGGAAGCAGATAGCAGAATGGCTTAAAAAACAAAATCCTACAATATGTTGTTTACAAAAAATACATTTGAAGCTGAGAGACACACACACAGGGTAAAGGTAAGGGGCTGGAGCAGAATCTATTATGCTCAAGCAAAGAAAGCAGGGGTAGCAATCATGATCTCAGACAAAGTAAAAGCAAAAGTAAATCTAATTAAAAGAGATAATGAACAAAAGTATATCTTTCTGAAAGATACTACAGGCAATGAAGTCACATCAGTACTAAACATACATGTACCTAATGTTATAGTTTCTATATTTTTGAAGTAGAAGTTGAATGAGTTACAGGAGGAAATAGATAATAAAACTAAACTAGTGGGGGATTTTTTCCTCTCAGAACTAGATAAATCTAACCAAAAAATTAACAAGAAAGAAGTGAAGGAAGTGAATAAAATTCTGGAAAAGTTAGATATGATAAATCTCTGGAGAAAATTGAATGGGAATAAAAAGGAATATACCTTTTTCTCAGCAGTACATGGCACTTACACAAAAATGGACTATATATTTCGACATAAAAACCTCACAACAAAATGCAGAAAAGCAGAATTATTAAATGCATCCTTTTCAGATCATCATCTAATAAAAATTATGTTCAACAATAGACAGTGGAAAGAAAGATTAAAATTTAATTGGAAATTAAATAGCCTAATCCTGAAAAATAAATGAGTTGAAGAGTAACTCATAGAAACAATCGATAACTTCATTACAGAGAATGACAATGACACAACACAACAAAATTTATGGAATGCAGTCAAAGCAGTACTTAGGGGGAAATTTATATTTCTAATTGCTTACATCAATAAGATAGAGAAAAAAGAGATCAATTAATTGAGTATGCAACTCAAAAAACTAGAAAAAGGACAAATTGAAAATCCCCAATTAAACATCAAATTGGAAATCCTGAAAATCAAAGGATAGATCAATAAAATTGACAGTAAGAAAGCCATTGAACTAATAAATAAAACTAAAAACTGGTTTTATGAAAAAAACAATAAAATAGATAAATCATTGGTTAATTTGATTTTAAAAAAGAAAGGAGAAAACCAAATTACTAGTATCAAAAATGAAAGGGCTGAATTCATCAACAATGAAGAGGAACTTAAGACAATTCTTAGGAGCTATTTTGCCCAATTATATGCCAATAAATTTGATGATCTAAATGAAACATAAATATAAATTATCCAGTTTAACACAAGAAGAAATAAAATACTTAAATAACCCCATCATATAAAAAGAAATTGAAGAAGCCATCAATGAACTCCCTAAGGAAAAATCCTCAGGACCAGATGGATTCACAAAAGAATTCTATCAAACATTTAAAGAACAATTAATCCCATTACTATATAAACCACCTGAAAAAATAGGCAAAGAAGGAGTCCTACCAAATTCCTTTTACAACACAAATTTGGTGCTGATACCTAAACCAGGAAGAGCCGAAACAGAGAAAGAAAATTGTAGACCAATTTCCCTAATGAATATTGATGTAAAATTTAAATAAAACACTAGCAAAGAGATATAACAAGGATCATACATTATAACCAGGTGGGATTTGTACCAGGAATGCAGGGCTGGTTCAATATTAGGAAAACTTTCAGCATAATTGACCATATCAATAACAAAACCAGCAGAAATCATACAATTATCTCAACTGATACAAAAAAAGCCTTTGACAAAATACAGCACCGATTCCTATTAAACACATGAGAGAACATAGGACTAAATGGAGCTTACCTTAACAAGAAGTAATATTTCTCTAAAGCCATTAGCAAACATTATCTATAATGGGGATAATCTAGAAGTCTCCCTAATATAATCAGGGGTGAAGCAAGGATTCCCATTATCACCTCTTATTTAATATTGTACTAGAAATGTTAGCTATATCAATAACAAATGAAAAAGAAATTGAAGGAATTAGAATAGGCAATGAGGAAACAAAACTATCAATCTTTGCAGATGTGACACTATACTTAGAAAATCCTAGAGAATCAACTAAAAAGCTACTTGAAAGTATTAATTTTAGCAAAGCTGCAGGATATAAAATATACCCACATAAGTCAACAGCATTTCTATGTATTACCAACAAAGTCTAGCGGCAAGAGATAGAGAAATTCCATTTAAAATAACTGTAGACAATATAAAATACTTGGGAGTCTACCTGCCAAGACAAACCCAAGAACTATATGAACACAACTATAAAATACTTCACACAAATAAAGTCAGATCAAACCAATTGGAAAAATATAAATTGCTAAAGGATGAGCCAAGTCAATATGATAAAAATGACAGTTCTACCTAAATTAATTTATTTATATAGTACCATACCAAGCAAACTATCAAAAATATTTTATAGAACTAAAAAATAATAATAACAAAATTCATCTGGAAAAACAAAAGCTCAAGGATATTAAAAGAATCAATGAAAAAAATGTTAAAGACAGTAGTCCAGGCATACCAGATCTCAAATTGTATTATAAAGTGGCAATTACCCAAACAATCTGGTACTGACTAAGAAATAGAGTGGTGGATCAGTGGAATAGATTAGGTACAAATTACATTATAGTAAATGACTACAATAATTTAGTGTATGATAAACCCAAAGATCCAAGCTTTGGGGGCAAAAATTCTTTATTTGACAAAAACTGCTGGGAAAACTGGAAAACTGCATGGTACAAGCTAGATATAGACCAACATCCCACACCCTGTACCAAGAAAAGGTCAAAACTGGTACATGATTTATACCTAAAGGGTGATACCATAAGCAAGTTAAGAGAGCATGGAATAATTTATCTGTCAGATTTATGGATAAGGGAAGAATTTGGGACCAAAGAAGATAGAGAGAACATTACAAAATATAAAATAGATAATTTTGAGTATGTAAAATTAAAAAGCTTTTGCACAAACAAAACTAATGCAATCAAAATTATAAGGAAAGCTAAAAACTTGGGGGAGGGAATTTTACAACAAATATCTCTAATAAGGGCCTCATTTCTCAAATATATAGAGAACTGAGTCAAATTTATAAAAATACAAGTTGTTCTCCAATTGATACATGGTCAAAGGATATGAATAGGCAGTTTTCAGAAAAAGAAATCAAAGCTATCTATAGTCATACAAAAATGCTCTAAATAACTATTGATTAGGAAAATACAAATTAAATCTCTGAGGCACTACTTCATACCTATCAGATCGGCTAACATGGCAAAAAAAGGAAAATGACAAATGTTGGTGGGGATGTGGTTGGTGGAGTTGTGAACTGATCCAGCCATTCTAGAGAGCAGTTTAGAACTATGGCCAAAGGGCTATAAAATTGTATATACCTTTACATCCAGAAATACCACTGCTAGGTCTATTTCCCAATGACATCCCCCAAAAAAGAGAAAAGGACCTAGTTGTACAAAAAATATTTATAGCTGCACTTTTTGCTGTGACTAAGAATTGGAAATCAAAGGGATGTCCATCAATAGGGGAATGGCTAAACAAGCTGTAGTATATCGCTGTAATGGAATATTACCGGACCATAAGAAATGACAAGCAGGATGATTTCAGAAAAAACCTGGAAAGACTTACATGAACTGATGCATAGTGAAGTGAACAGAACCAGGAGAATATTGTACACAGTAACAGCAATATTGTTGGATGAAGAATTGTGAATGACTTAGCTATTTTCAGCAATACAGTGATCCAAGACAATCCCAAAGGACTAATGATGAAGCATACTATCCACTTCCAGAGAAAGAACTGTTATTTAAATACAGACTGAAGCATGCTATTTTTTACTCTTTTTTTCTTTTATTTGAGTCTTTTTGTACAAAATAGTTAATATAGAAATGTTTTACAGAGTGGGGGGGAGAGAAAAGGAGGGAGAAAGAGAATTGGCCAACTTCACATAGAATTACTCACAGGGCAGAACTAAAAAAAAAGTTGCTGTTGGGAGTCAGATTAGGTCTCTCTAATATTCTATGGGTTGTTGGTTAGTTTAACTGTACCCCTTGATAGCTTTAATTATACACACATTTTGAGTACCCAAGGAACTGAAAACTGTTTGATGTTTTCCTGAACATATGTAGTAGGAGGCAATAAGATTTCAAGAGGCAATCTGTTGATTCTCTAGTTATAATCAAGCCCAAGATTATAATCAGAATCTAGGTCAATAGTAGATGAAGTCAAATAAGATAGATATGGCCACATGAGTTCTCTAAATGTATAGGCACAACTTGTATAGATAGATATCTCTAGAATGCTGGAGAAACCCATCTCTTTCCAGGTGAGACTGTGATTCCCACTTTGAATGGAGCAGGAGAGAAGTCATGGCTGGACATTTGTTCCTTTCCTTGATTATCTCTAAGACAGGTATTGATACAAAATTATATTTATCTGATCTTTCAAATATTAGTAGTCTAGGGATATAAGTCTTTAAAATAAGGAAAGCTATTTCCCTTGTAACTCTTAAGAGGAAATATAGCCCTTACCTTACACAGTCACCAGTTTAGCTCTTTTCCACAAATACTGGTTACACAAAACTCTATCACAAATAGTGAAATCAAATAAACTCATTTATCCAAGCGAATAGAAATCAGAGAAGTTACACATATTAGACTATGTCAAAGATTAAGAAGAGAAAAAGAATGTTTCAGTTATGAGTGAGATGAGGTCTCAGCTTAAATCAAGAGAGGGATGGCCAGATCTCACCCAAGTAGGTCCATTTCATTTATGGCTAGAAGGTGGAAATTGGAGACATAATGACGAACTGGCTTCCCCTACATATCTGCTTCCTGGAACATAACAGGCAATTGATAAATACTTGTTAACTGACTGCTTCTGTCTTTCTAAACATTGTCTAAATAATTTCTCTGGAATCACACCTCTATCTTCTAAGAAGCTCTGCTCTGATTCAATTCTTTGAGCAGGCATGAAGCATTACTTCAGCATTCTCTCCACCAATTAAGAGTCTCTCTCTCACCATATGAAGCATTCTGCAAAGAACTGAGAATCCTACACCCTGCTTCTCTGAAATAGAGTAATACTTATATAGAAATAGAATCTACCTTTAAACTTTTGCCCATTGTTGCTAATTCTGACATCAGGGACCAAATAAAATTATGCCTAATCCTTCTCCCAAATCACAACTTTTCAAATGCTTGAAGGCATCTGCAACTCTCATCTTCACATTTAATATGCAGAAGCAATCTACACAGTGATCTCCATAGCAGAAATAAAAGCTCCCATGATCTGTACACCACCTTCCATTAAGGTAACCAGATATATTATTAGAATTTTTTTACTGCAGTGTTGACATTTAGAATTAGTGCTACTCACTGCAATAACTAAAATTAAGATTTTTGCATGCATTCTAGGAGTTTTAAAATGAAGAGACTTGAGAATTTTCTCCTACCCGGCAGAAAAGTAGCATAGTGACCTGGACTTGGACTAAAGAAAACCTGAGTTCATACCAGTCTCAAAAACTTACTAGCAGTGGCAGCTAGGTGGCACAGTGGATAGAGCACTGGCCCTGGAGTCAGGAGTACCTGAGTCCAAATCTGGCCTCAGACACATGATATTCACTAGCTGTGTGACCCTGGGCAAGTCACTTAACCCTGATAGCCTTGAAAAAAACAAAGAAACAAACAAAAAACTTACTAGCTATGTGACTTTGGGCAAGTCACTTCCTTTGTTTGCTTCAAGTTTCCTCAACTGTAAAATGGGGATGATAGTAGCATCTGCTCAGAGTTACTGTAAGGATCAAATGAGATATTTATAAAGCATGTAGCACAATGCCTGGCAGATAGCAGACACTTAATAAATAATTATTTTCTTTTTTCCTTCCTACATATGTTATGATGTTTCTTTTATCACCCTGACCTCCCTGTTCCTTACTGTCTTCAAATCTCATGTGCTACTTCTGAGTTAAGGCACAAGAAAGGTCAAACTCTGAATTTCACCATTACCCATAGGTGTTCCAAGTCCATGACAAAAAAAAAAATGTGATATTCCTATATGACTTTAATCTTCTATTATTCCATCTCCCTGGTGTGTGTGTGTGTGTGTGTGTGAATGTAAGAGTAGGAAGAGTCGGTCAGAACATACTTAATCAGTTCAATTCCCCCACCCAGTTGATGAAATTATAGAAGGAGCACATAATAGAGATAATAAGTTATTGAGTTCTTATGGAAGGTCTTATAATAAACCATTAATGAGCTTTATCAGAAGTTATCTCATGAAAATATATGGAATTAGAGGACAGATAGCTATTGATTAGGCAAGGATCAAACACAACACTGATGAGCTTTAAAATAATAATAATAATAATAATAAGACATACTACCTAAGGAGGGAGCCAAGTTAGGAGATAGCTCAGATTAGAATGACTTTTGGCAAACAAGAAGAGTACCAGTTATGAAAGAAGAACCCAACCTTTGAAAGTAAATTCCTCACCTCAGAGGGGCAAAGGATTTCTCCCTCTTCTGTACGCCATTTGCCATAGCATTTTACAGCTGAACTACTTAGAAAGGACCACTTTCAGCAGAAATCAAACCAAACAGCCAAGGAAAGATACAACTGTAAGTGTAACCTCTGGTAGTTGAAAAGCGAGCCAGCCCCAGCCTTTGGGAGTTGAGCTACAGAGACAGTTGAATTACCTGCTCTGCAGAGTCATCAGGCCCACAGGGAGCAGCAAAAATGGCACCATGAGATGGGAAAAGGTCTTAGAGTACCGGAAGGTGCAGTTGTCTAGACCACATTTCTTATGTGTATGCCCCCCCCACCTGTGTGTGTGTGTTTGTGTGTGTGTGTATACACACATATATACATATACATACGCACACATACACACACATATTATATGTGTGTATGTATGTGTATGTGTGTGTATATATATATATATATGTAAAATGCTGTAAGAGAGTATGCCCCAGGCTTTGAGGGAAAACATTTTATTAATTAATTGTTTTCATGCCATCTCAGTAAACACCTTTGTTTAGAATGAACTATAATCCTCTGGATGACTACTAAGGTAAGTGCATCAATGGGAGTTCATGTGCTCACGTGCTATAGACAACTGTTTGGAATGAAGACCTGTAGAATACCTAGAACCAGGAGGTAACCATTCTCCTGGGGACCCAAACTCTGAGTCTTCTCTGATTTTCATGATACCGCTCTCTCTCCAGTTACCCTCTACTTACAAAAGTCATTTTGGTCTTGAGAGTCTTTCATGGATTCCAAGCTTAATGTTCTTAGAGAACACAAAGCTTTTTTTAAATATTCTGCATGTTTGGTGAAGAGTTCTAAGCAATATTTGACCAAATTCTTCCTAATCACTTTCAAAATCTTGCTTTGTTGCAACATTTTCTGGTGAATATTTAGAGGAAGATCTTTAGAACTTACTACATTTCGAATGAAATTCTAATATTCAGGGATTACTTTTTTAATTATTCACAATGACTGTCATTTTCATTATATTTTAGAAAGGGATATTTATTTAAATGATATAGAAAGAAGAGTTCATACAAAACATTCTCCCCATAAGTTTGAGACATACTCTTCCACAAGTACATACTCCTCCCCCAACCCTACACAATTCCCTCAACTACCCCACCACTAAGCTAGTTTGTTATCAGAAGAAAACTGCTAGAAAGCTCTTAATAGAATCCTCCTACTGGAATGCTTGACTCAGTTCCTTCAAACAATCCCAAAACTGCCTTGGGTGGCATTAGTCAGTGATTTTAGTACTGTGATTTAGAATAGTGATTTTAGTAAGTACTTTAATCTTCTCATATTGACTAAGGACCTGTTTGTACCTAATTTATACCTTTTGATTGGCTGATTCAATGGAAGTTATGTAGGATTTGTTCATACTTGGTTATAACTACAATTGGAGTGATTGCTTTATTAAGAAGTCTAGGTCTTTTTATGCTAAATGATGCTGAGGATGTAAAACATCTCTCCCTTATGCACACACATGCATGCACACACACATACACACACACACACACACACACACACACACACACACACACACTCATTGTTCCACCCAAACCATCCTATTGCTGGTTTCTTCCTTATAAAAATATTTATTTTTTCTTTGCTTTATGGAGTTGGTAATTTTACCTGCTTTTATGGAGATGGTAATTCTCCACTCCCCTATCCCCCCAAAGGATGAAAGCCCCTTTAGGAAAGAAAACAAGTCAATGTGTTCCATTCTTGGATTTGTATAGGGGTCATTGATCTCCAATTAACTTTCTTTCTCAGGATCTAATTACAAAAGTAAAGGGCTTATAATTAGGTGTTACATTAACTATAAAGATGTGACCCTTATAGTTGTTAAAGAGCAGTCTAACAATTCAAGAATGTGTCTTTTCAAGACGGTCCAGGTGAGGATCACCTTTGTAAAGTGTGACTCCTAAGCCTATACTAGAGGGTGAAGAGGAGGGGGATATTTCTTTCTTTCCCATCAGCCATGGTACATAGGAACATACCTACTCCCCCAGTAGGAGAAACCTCATCCAGCAATTGGAGAGTCAATTTGAGAAAGTTCAAGGAAGAACTGAAGGAGAAGAGACACATTCTCTCACTTCTTTCTTCCTTTTGGTTTTGGAGGCAAGGGGGGTTAAGTGACTCGCCCAGGGTCACACAGTTAGTAATTGTCAGAGGCTGGATTTGACCTCAGGTCCTCCTGACTGCAGGATTGGTGCTCTATCCACTGAGCCACCTAGCTGCCCCAATCCACTTAGCTGCCCCCCACATTTTCTATCAGACATGGAGAGACAGAGAGAGAGAAAGAGAGAGAGAGAGAGAGAGAGAGAGATTGACTCCAGGAACAGCTTTAAAAAGTTTGATCCGTAGCCCCAAAAAAAGAGAAGTAAATGTAAATTCAAGGAAGAATTTTCCTGTCAATTAAGGGTTGAGTTGTGGAAAGAACTCCAAGAAGAAAGAAAGAATATTGAAACTCTGATTCATTCCAGTAATGATTTGCCTTAGGTGCATATGTTTCAAACATATACTTTGTACTCCAATTTTGTTCCCATTATTCATATGAATATGTATCCATTTTTGAGAGACTGACTATGCACCAAACTTATGGAGTTATGTTTTGCAGCTATTCTTTGAGTTAATTACATCTACTGTTTGACTGTTCATTGGAAACATATTGATCAGTAAGTCAAACATTTTTGTTAAGTGCTGAGGATATAGAGAAAGGCAAAAACAATCCCTGCACACAAGGAACTCACATTCTTAAGAGGGACATAACATGCTGATAACTATATAATACTTGGATATATACAGGGTAAATTGGAGGTAATCTCAGAGCAAAGGTACTAGCAGGGTACAAGGAAAGGCTTCTTACAGAAGATGGGATTTTGCTGGACACTTGCAGGAAGCAAGGGAAACTGGAACTTAAGGGTGAGGAAGGAGAGCGTTCTAAGACTAGAGAACAGCCAGTTAAAATATATGGCAAAAGGAGACAGAGTGTTATAGCTCAATGTTACTGGATTGTAGAATATGTGGAGGGAAGCAAAATTGCAAGAAGGAGTATAGGAAGAGTCCAGTTTATGAAGTGCTTTAAAAGCCAATCAGAGGATTTTCTATTTTATCACTGAAGTAATAGAGAGCCACTGGAGTATACTAAGTATTGGGCAGGGGAGGTGCGGGAGAATATGTGTGACATGGTCAGACCTGTGCTTTAGAAAGATAACTGATAGCTGAGTAAAGAATGTACTGGAATAGGAAAAAAAATGAGTCAAGGAGACCAGTCAGAAAGCTATTGTAATAGTCCAGGGATGATATTATGAAGGCCTATACCATGGTGATGATAGTATTAGAAGAAAGAAGTCATAGGAAATTTGTTGTGAAGATAGGCTCAACATGATTTGACAATTGGTTGGAGGTGAGAGAAAGTGAGGAGTTGAGGGTGACATTTAGGTTGTGAGCTTCTGTAACTAGAATAATAATGGTACCCTCAATAGTAATATGTAAGTTAAAACAGGAGAGGGTTTTAATGGAAAGAAAATGAATTCAATTGTGGATATGTTTAGTTTAAGATGTCTAAATGCATTTAGCTATTTTCAGCAATACTATAATCCAAGACAACTCAGAAGGACTTATGATGAAAAATGCTATCTATACCCAGAGAAAGAACTGATGGTGTCTAAATACAGATTGAAGCATATTTTTTTAACTTTCTTTATTTTTCTTGAGTTTTTTTATCCCTTTGGTCTATTTTTTTTCACAATGTGACTATTATGGAAATGTTTTGCATGATTGCACATATATAACCTATATTGAATTGTTTGCCTTCTCATTGGGGGGTGGGGGTGAAGAAGGGAGAGAATTTGGTACTCAAAGTTTTTAAAACAAATGATAAAAATTGCTTTTAGGGGCAGCTAGGTGGTGCAGTGGACAGAAAACTGGCCCTGGAGTCAGGGGGACCTGAGTTCAAATCCAGCCTCAGACACATAACCCTCACTAACTGTGTGACTCTGGGCAAGTCACTTAACCCTAATTGCCTCACCAAAAAAAATTTTTACATGTAACTGGTGAAAAATCCAAATATATTGGAAATTCACCTTCAAAAAAATGTCTATATGACAGTAAGTTCAAGATGG
This sequence comes from Vombatus ursinus, assembly GCF_900497805.2. Lineage (NCBI taxonomy): Eukaryota > Metazoa > Chordata > Mammalia > Diprotodontia > Vombatidae > Vombatus > Vombatus ursinus. The sequence continues at coordinate 1,911,088 of NW_020954702.1, forward strand.
AAAGAGATATAAGAATCAAAATCAGAAGAGAGGTTAAGAATAAATAAATAGATCTGAGAAACATCTATGTGGATAAGATAAATGTAGACCTAGGAGTTGATGAGATCTCCAATGAAAAATTTAAAAGGAAAAAAGAAAATTACCCAGGTCAGAGCCTTGGGGGGATACCCATTGTTAATGGGCATGACTCAGATGAAAATCCAGAAAAGAAGACTAAGAAGGAACAGTCAGATAGGTCAGAGCAAAACCAGAATAGAACAGTGTCACAAAAATCTAGAATGAAGAAGATGATCAAGTGTTATGTCATAAAGGATGAACATTGAGAACAGGCCATTAGATCTGACAATTAAGAAATCATTAGTAACTTTGAAGAGAGTGGTTTCAATTGAATGATGAGATAGAATCAGGTCTACAAAAGTTGAAAGTGAAAGGAAAGGAGGTACCAATTGTAGGCAGTCTTCCTGAGGAGTTTACCAACAAAAGAGAAGAAATATCTAAGATAACAGCTAGTGGGTACAGATAGATGGATCAAGTGAGAGTTTTCTGAGGATGAGGGAGATATGCTCATGTTTGTTGGCAGTAATTGCCTTCTTAAAAACTTTGATTGGGAAATCACTTGGAGTAGGAATACTTGGGCTCCACCCAGATATTGCTACTTATTTAACTGTGGACTTGAACTCTCTGAACCTCAGTTTCTTCATCTGTAAAATCAATCAACAAGTATTTATTAAGCACCTGTTGTACAGCAGCCACTAGGTTATGCCCTGAAGATAAAAAGGAAGGAAAAAAACTGCCCTGCTCTTAAGAAGTTCATAGTCTAATGGGAAAGACAACATGCATGTAACATACTACTCACCTTGTTTATACTGCTTACTAAATAATTACTTATTACTACCTTCCCTAAGACCTTAAGAAAAAAATTTTCATGTAATCTTTTGAATTCAGTTCCCAAATATGAGGGTAAATAAAATAGTTTTAACTTTTTTTCCCTTATGAATAAGAATAAATTCCTTAGTGAAAAAGAAAACTTGTTAAATGAGTCAGGAAAGAATTTCTTTAAATTGTCCAAAACAGATTGATTCAGTGATCTCTATCTTGAGCACCATTGTCTTTACTGGTCATGCAGAAACTAAATTAACCTTTGTTCTGTGTCAATAAATAATCATATGTGCAAAATTATACCTTGTTACTTAATTGCTGCCATGTAACTTAATTCTTTCAAACTATGCACTAGTAATGAAGAATATATGTACTTGTAATAAAGCAAATTAATGTGGTAATATTTGATTAAAATGTAAAGTAATACTGTTCATATGTAAACTATTCAAATTCATATTCTGTTTTCTACTCTCTTTGAATGTGCAACTAGTCCAAACCAAGCAATTATCTATACTTCCAAATTTTCCAGTGTAACCGCTTAGAGAATATAAAATGTATTATTATAAACTTGAGCATTCTGTAAGTTCCTAAGGGCCTGACTCTGACTATATGAGGCACTAAATGCTGTTTGCTTAATTTTCCAGATGAGAATTTGCAAAGTCTATTCAGGTAGTTGGTTTTAAAAGGAAAACTGTGCTGTGGAAGGTATCTTGGGTTTATATATATATATATATATGTATATATGTATATGTATATATATGTATATGTATATATGTATATGTATATGTATGTTTTATATATATATATATATACCTATAATATTCTGGGACCATTACAACTAATAAAAGCTTTTTTATCCTATGTGACTAAAACCATTATTTTCTGTGCTAAGAATACATTTTTAAAATAATATATAGTAAGAAGATTTAAATGGACCATTTTGAATCAAAGTCTGCTGTCATTTGGGTCTGAAACTAAGATTTCTATTTTTTATTATTATCTTTGAGCACCAGCTTGGTGTTCTTTGGCACCTTTTTTTCATAACATGGAAATAGATTTTATTAAAATGAATGACTGATTATTAGCCAACTTTGAGGTGGAACATAAACCTATATTAAAATCATAGTCTGAAAACATTCATTTTCCAAAGTAATTAGCAAGTCTATAGGAGACATTATTTTCCTACTTATCAGACTGCCTCAGAAATATAACCAACACTTATCAATTTTAAAATTTTATGGATATGTTCTTTTTATAACACTTTTCTTCAAAATATATTCTAACCCTTCCCCCATCCAATGAGCCATTTTTTATAACAAATAATTTAAAAAACAGAGGGGAAAAAAAACAGTTTAGCAAAACTGAAGAACACATCAACCAAATGTGACAGTATATGAATTGTTCTAAAACAAGCATGAGGAACCTGCAGCCTTGAGGCCACATGTAGCCCTCTAGGTCCTTAGGTGCAGCCTTTTGGCTGAGTCTCAGTTTTACAGAACAAATCCTTTTATTTAGGGGATTTGTTCTGTGAAGTTTGGATTCAGCACTCCCTGAGCTTAGTGTCAGTTCTTATTGTTAGAGGGTCTACTTGGTGACTTCATAAGTTCCTATGAATTTAATTGTCATTTCTGTGCAGATGGCTCATGTGTGTGTGTGTGTGTGTGTGTGTGTGTGTGTGTGTGTGTGTGTGT
>NW_020954702.1:1913667-1994995 GCF_900497805.2 Vombatus ursinus
GTGTGTGTGTGTGTGTGTGTGTGTGTGTGTGTGTGTGTGTGTGTGTGCATATAGCCAACCCTAATCTCTTTCCAGTGCCTCATTACAAACTGTCTATTAGAAATTTAAAACTTGATGTCTCACAGGTATCTCAAACCCGGTATATCCAAACCATAATTCATTATTCTTTCCCCTAGAACTCATTCCCTTTGTAAACTTTCTTAATGCTGACAAAGTCACTTCCATTCTTCTGATTACTTAAATTTGCGATATCACTGTCATGCTACACCCCGTCACAACTCCCCTACTCTACACCTCCAATCCATTGTCAGTTCTTTCTCTACAACAGCTCTTGAATATTTTCCTTTTTCTTCCCTCACACAGCCCTCACCCTAATTCAGGGTCTAATCATCTATCCCCTAGATTTTTGTGACAGGCTCCTATTTGGTCTTTCAACCTCAACTTCAATCTATCTTCCAGCAGCCAAAATTATTTTCCAGCAGCACAAATCTGAGACCATCATATTCCTATTCACTAAAATCCAGTGGTTGCCTATTGCCCCTAAGCAAGAATCAAATAGAAGCACCTTGGTCATTTAAAACTCTTCACAACTTAGCCACTTCCTACTGTTTTTAGTTTTTGTACATATTACTCACCTTCACACACTCTACACTGACCTACTTGTCACTCCATGCACACAATGCCCCATCTCCCATATGCATGTCTTGGCACTAATCATTCTCTATGCCTGGGATGCCATACCTCCTAACCTCCACCTATGCGAATTCCTGGCATTTTTTTTTGAATCAAGACTAAGCTCAGTTCCCACCTTCTATATGAAATCTTTCCTGTTCCCCACCTGTTAGTTCCCTCCCTCCCCAAACTGCCATTTTTATATTTTGTATATATCTTATATACATGTATATGTACACATTGTTTCACTCGAATGTAAGCTCCTTAAGGTTAGAGGTGTTTCATTTTATGTTTTTATATTCTAGCTCTTAGTAGCTCGCATATAGTAGGTACTTAATAGATACTTCTTGATTGATTGAAAGGAGAAAAGTGTATTTCCTCTTGTCCACTCTAGGGACAAGGCATGTATGTATGTACATATGTATTCATGTAGCAATGTCTGATAGTGCACTGCTCTGTTATCATGTCGGTTTGGACACATTGATCTACTAATCCCATAATCTATTCTTATTGTATTAGTCTACTAATTATCAAGTGCCAATATCTGCTGAGCATTTCTACCTCAGACTGTGATCAGGGCTTATCTATTCAGGCCACTCAAACCATTTCATATTGGGTAAACTACAAAAAAATAGCTAGAATTTCTCCTTGATAAGGGCAAGGAGTAATGGTTTTTTAGTCATAGCCACCACACCCAGCTAACAAAAAACAAAACAAAACAAAACAAAACAAAACAACAAAACCAGCCAGAATGGCCCCAGGCTAATATTAGGTCTTTCCTTCAATCCGCTCTTCTGGACTGAGATCCCGTCATAGATATGTAATTTAAGATTACTCTCCGATACTCCAAAGTAATCTCTGGTTTAACTATAATTGAGTTTGAGCCAAATTTAAAAAAAAAACTAAACTCAGAAAGCACTCATTACTGCTCATTCCCATTATCATTCATACCTGTCAACAGCAATGTCTGATTCCTTTGGTGCTATAGTTTGGCCAAGAAAAAATCTGAGTATTCCTATAGATATATCATAAGGAAAATTAAGATCCTACCAAGTAGGAGGCTCATGAATGTGGAATGAGTTAAGCCTTGAAGAAAGACAAAACTTCTAAGCAGAGATGAGTAGGTAGCACATTCCAGGCACTGTAACAGAGGTGAATTGTGGATGACTTAAAGGTTTAAAAAGCATGAATCCAGAAGTTTTGGATCATGCAACCAACAAGGCTACAACTAGACATTTTATATGGTCCCCATGACCTCTGAAACCAATCTGAAATAAGAGTGATGTGTAAGAGAAAAAGAAATTTCAACTGTCTACATAGACTAAGATGCCAAGCAACTTAATAAAGTAACAGTCCAATTAACTAACAACAGAGAAGGCTGATCTTTAATTCCTAACACACTCATTCAGCACCCCATCCCCCAATGGTCATCATATTCTCGAAGGCTTCAATCAGAATTCAACTCTGTCCCTCCTCCATGCATTGCAGAAAGTCAAAAGTGAGAAGCTTATTCTGCTTGGGATGGCAGCATAACAGTCTTTACCACAATAGTACTTAGCCAGAGAACTGAGGAACAAATTGTGTGTGAAAGGTTCTAGCAGGCTGGAAGCAAAGAGAGCTAGAATCTTTCCGAGGCCAGTTATGCTCTACCAAAAGTCACTTGAGGCAAAGACTGAAGCTGGTGAAAAGTAAATTCCTTAGCATAGGAGGAGGTTGAGCTAGCTTTGAGGTCCATTCTACTGGGAAACTGCTTCAATGGGCAAAGAGTCAGAAAGTAATGAATAGGGACAATATAAGAAAAAATACAGAAATTACTAAAGATCTCAGAAGGAAGAAAACTCAGTTAAAATACCTTGAGCACAATTAAATAAATAAGTAAAAGGGAAAGATAATAAAAGCAGAAGAAAATATGGCTTCCAGATCATCTATACAAGTCCAAATATCTATGATTAAATATTGCCAGACAGGGGAAAATGAATCAACACCTGAAGAGACAGAGGACTGATGGATTCCCAAAAGAGTATATTCCTGGATATTTCAAGAAAGAAAGAAGAAATCATGGCCTATAGAGCAAAAATAATTAGTAGAATAGAAAAAAAATTGAATTTACAGTGTCAAGTCTCACCAAAGAAACAGATGAGAGAACAGTGAATTGGGAACACAAATGCACAGGAGTGAAGGACAATCTGAAAGAACAGAAGCAAAAGGCTATAACATTAAAAAAAAACTCCAGATTTTTGTTGTTGTTGTTTTGTGTCTGACTCTTCATGACCCCCTCTGACGTTTTCTTGGAAAAGATACTGGAGTAGTTTGCCATTTCCTTCTCCAGCTCATTTTACAGATGATGAAACTGAGGTAAACAGGTTAAGTGACTTGCCCAAGGTCACATTGCTAATAAGCATCTGAGGCCAGATTTGAACTCGGGAAAAAGAGTTTTCCTGACTCCAGGCCCAGTGCTGCACCACCTAGTTATCCTAATCTCTACATATTAAAACATTTATCTCAAAGATTGAATGTGTAGAGACAGCTTAAGGACTATAGGAGTCTCAAAAGAACATGACAAATAAAAAAAAATCAACATCATAATGTAAGAAACAATACAGGAAAATGGCCCAGAACTTTTGACACTTAGAAAAAAGTACCAATTTAATGAATATACTGGTCTTCTCTGGGAATATTACAAATTCCAAAACACAAAGTGGTTGAACTTAACAAAACAATTCCATTTTTAAACAACAAATTCTACAAGTTACCTGGAGAAAGACTTTTACATCAAAAGGAAATAAAATATGAACAGCACAAAAATATTCTATACCCATGAGCAATCATAGAAGGGATGAAATAATGTGTTCTGAAGAGCAAAGGAGCTCAAGATGCATCCCAAGATGAAAGAAACTGCAAATCTGAGTAAAAGGTATTTGAAACATTCCTACAAGGAAAACCAGATCTGAGCACATTATTTGCTTTGCAAAAACCCAAGACCATAGAGATACAATAATAAAATAAATTACCTCAGTAAACAAAGGGAAAAAATTAAAGAAAATCCTCTATCAGATTAATAACAACACAAAATAAAATGGGTCAAACAGTGGACCCATTAAGAGTTCTCTTTTTAAAAGAACACACAGAGAAAAAGAAGAAATTAGAAATCAAATAAAAAGAATCACAGAGAAACTGGCCTGAAGTGAAAAAAAGGAGGGCACATAAAAGGGGAGAGGCGATGTAAAAGATAGAGGGTAATGTCTTATGTACCCTAAGCAAGTCAATGATTAACAATTAATTTCTCAGGAATAAAAGGGCTTACTGAATAATTGGTGAGGATTCAGAAAGAGGGATTGAAACAGGGGGGAGGAAATGGGGAAATCATAATTTCATGGGGAGAGAAAGTTCTCTCTCATGAAGAAGAAAGATATTTTATAATGGGAAACCTTACAGAGGATATAATCTGCAGGTATTTGGTGTTTAAAGACACTACTACCCAGACAGAGAGTAAATACCCCCAAGGACAGAATCCTGCCACAGGAGAAGGGGAACAAGAGCTCCTGGGAGCAAATGATGCCAGAAGAGTGGGAAGACATAGAAACGTAGAAGACATTGTATACAAATGGGGAAATATTATCACAAAAATGGCAAGGTGTAGTAGTAAGAAGCTCCACAATCAAGGACAGTATTTCCCCCATCATTGGATGATACTTGTATCTCCTGAAAGAAATTATATTTCTAAGAGTCGGAGACAACAGAAAAGGTAGAGGCAGAGGGAAGGTGTGCAAAGCAATAACAGAAACTGTTTAGAAGAAGGACAAATAGGCATCTTAGAAACTTTAATTCCATGCAGAATACAGTGGCAAAAGAAAGAATAAATAAGGGCCAAGATCAAAGAATAAAAGTCCAGAATAGACAGAAAGGAAAGGGAAAAAATAAGGAGAATCAAAGAAAGAACTAGTTTGTTTGTTTTTTTAGAAAAAGGCACAGAAAATGAAACAAAACTAACAAAAGAAATCTAAGGGGAGGAGAAGAAGATTTTATTTGTCTACTTAACTAAGAAAAAAAAAGTTGGGAAATTCAAAAAAGTAAATAAAAAGATGAAAGAGAAAAGAAGTTAAATGAAACACAAAAACTGGAGAAAGGAGGATAAGAAGTGGGACTTGAGGACAAAAAGAAGATAGCCTGTGGGAGGAGAGTTGCTTTAAAATAAATTAAGTTAAAATAACTGAAGAAACAAAGTACTATCTTTCTAGAAGAAGGGTGAGGGATCCCAACTAAGAAAAAAAATTAGAAACAAATGGAATAAAATGTAAACTTAACTCATATCTTTAAATGTGAATGGATTAAACTGTCCATGAAAATTAAAAAGAGTGACAGATTGTATAAGAAAACATACCCCACAGTCTGTAGCTCACAAAAAACACACCTAAAATCAAAAATGTACACAGATGTACACAGAAGGAAAACTAGTGGCTAGGAAAAATATTTACTATACATCAAGTGAATCCAAAAAAGGCAAAGGTTACAGTCCACAGATCAGACAAACAAAAAAAATTTACAATACAAGATAAACCAGGTAACATTATTTTGAAAGGGATCATAGATGACACACCCATACTATTATTAAACTTACATGCTCAAATACCTTAGTGTCTCACTTCATAAAGGAAAAATAAACTAAATGGTAAGAAGACATAGTAATAGAATAGTGGCAGGAAATTTTAATGTCATATCAAAGTTTTGAACAAATCTAACAGAAGCAAAAAGAAAAATATAAAATTGAACAAATTGCTGAAGAAATTAGAGCCTGAAGATTTGTGGCATTTTTTAACATGACTGCAAAAAAGTAATGTATTTCTCAGCACCATATGATAATTTTACAAAAAAACAAATACTATGGCAACTAGAAATTTCAAAGAAATATAAAAAGGGAAAAAAGTAAATATAATCTTTACAAACTAACAAAATAAAAACAGTCATCAAATGAGGGAGCATAAATAAAAAACACAGACCCAAGTGGCAAGTTTAAAATGAAATCCTAAATAATACGTAGGTCAAAAAAGAATCATAGAAATAATAATAATATGGAAGAAAATGGTAATACTGAAAAAAAATATCAAAATTTCTAGGATGCAACAAAGGCAGTACTTAATGGAAAAAAAATTATATTCCTGTAACCATACACTAACAAAATGATAAAGGAGAAGACTAATGAACAGAAGATGCTTTTTAAAAAATATTGATAGATTATTTCTTGCATAAGCATAGTGTCTTATGTATTCTTCCTCCACCCCCTTCTAGAGAGCCATCCCATATGACAAACAGCATTTTGGAGAAAAAAAAAACATCACAACTGATTGATACATCGAAAAAAACCAGAAACACACAGAATGTGTTAGACCTATGGTCTTTCCATCTCCATGAAGATGTAGTTTGGGAGTATCTTCTCAAATCTCTTCATTCAAATCTCATTTGACCTTTATAATTTTGTTAGATTTACTTTTGATTTTTTGGTATGTTATTTTTTCCATTTACATTGTTGTAGTTACTGTGTATGCTGTTTTCTTGGCTCTACTTACTTCACTCTGCATCAATTCAGATCTTTCCATACTTCTCTGAATTCATCACACACATTTCTTACAGCACAGTAATATTCCATTCCTTTCATGTACCATGGTACATTTCACCAATCCCCAGTTGATAGGCATCTACTTTGTTTTCAATTCTTAACTATCACAAAAAGTGCTCCCATAAATATTTTAAGCATATAGAGACTTTTTTTGTTATTGTTGTTTTTTTTGTGGTATAAGCCCAGTAATAGTCTCTGGTTCAATGGATATGAACATAGGCGCTCGATTTGAATAATTCCAAATTGCTTTCCAAAATGGTAGTGCCATTTCACAGCTTCACCAACAATGTGTGTGGTGTGCCTACATTTACTTTTCCCTTATTATCAGTAATTTGGCGATTTTTTTTTCCTGTTGTTGTGAATACTTTGGATTTCTTCTTTTGATAACTGTTTGTTCATATACTTTGTCAACTTATCTATTGGAGAATGGTATTAGTCATATATATTTGTTCATTTGATGCATAGTAAATTTTATTTTGTGTATGTCTTTGTTTTTTAAAATGTGTTTCTGGTAAGCAACAGATGGTAGGGTTTTGTTTTCTTATCTAGTCTGTCACTCTTATTTAATTGGATTGCTTAATCTATTCACATTTAAAATTATGAGTTAGGTTTATATTTTCCTCCATCTGTCTCTAAAATTGTTTTTCCAAGTTAATTTTTTTTCTTCTGCTTCTGTAAACACAGTATTACGTTCCTTCAATTACTTTAATCTTTTTTTTTTAAAGTGGTTTCTGTTCCCACTGGCTCTCTTCCCTTCCTACCTGATCCCTTCTTTTTGTTTTTTTACCCCTTTCTCTTTAGGGTTTTATTTATTACTTCCTTTTTCTCTCCATCATATATCTGGTTATATATTTATTCCTCCTCTTTTATCCTCTCAGTCAGTAGATAACCCCTTTCTCTGCTCTTCTTTAATTATTCCTGCTTATTAGGGTTTTTTTAGTGTCTTTTTTGTGCATCTATAAAGGATTTCTCTTGCTCTTCATTATCTATCTTCCTTTTCTGTTTAATCTAGACCATCATACTCTGATTCATGACCTTTATAATTATCTCGTCTCTCTCCTTTCTCTGTATTATTCATTCAGTCAAAACTTCCAAGGTATCCACTCTAGGCTGCCCCCTCTAGCCATTTCTACCCCTACTGCATAAGACTTGCCCCTTTTCATTGCAGGTGTCAAAGAAGACACTGCCCCACAGTAAGGGATCTCACCCTCACACACACACACACACACACACACACACACACACACACACACACTCACACTCACACTGATCTATATCCTTTGCTTTCCCTACATTTGCCTCCAAACCTGCTCCCTGTGTCCATGCTCTCTCACTCCAAGGCCCAATTGCCCCCAAGTGTTTCAAATCCCCCCATACTCCCAGGACAAGTAGACTTATAAATCACCAAATCCTTCAGACCTCATCCAAGGTAAGGCCTCATCAACTTTCACCAACAATCTCCACTGTGAGAACGCTCTTAGGAATACTCATCAGTGGAACCCCCTTCACTTCCAAAGTAAGGCTTCCTTTCTCACCCTTTTTCAATCTTTCCTCCTCCTCACCCACTCCCTTTGTAGGCTTTTCTCTTTCTGAGACCACAGAGGTCAAATTTCCCCACATTGATAGTCCTTGATTTGACTGCAAATCACCACATACTAATCTCTATCCCCCTGTTCTTCTCCTCCATTTAATGTACCCTCCCTTGCTGTAATGTAATCCTCCAAAAGAAGCATAGACAAAGCCTTGTCAGGGTCCATCCACAATTCCCCCTGTCCACCTCTTCTCTATTACCTGCGAATCAGATATAACCTCTGTGAAGACTTCTCAGGGTGGTGATGAAAAGACTGTCTTGAAACTAGAAGTTTAATTTGGCCCTAAACCCTCTCCTGATTGCCACTGCCACGTCAGCATTAGGTATACTAAATAAGGACACGTATGTTTGGATTGGCTATACCCTGTTTCCTTGTTCTTTGGGAATGGGAAAAATTTTCGCACCTAGAATGTAAGCCCACCTCTCAGCCAATGGGATAGTGGCAGGGTGGGAGTTTCTTGTTTGCATTAAGATATATAACCTTGCTTTGTCCCTTATGCCTTGCCCCTCTCCTGCTGGTAGTATGCTGGAGGAGTAGATGCCCCTTCTCATGAGATTGTAATAAAGAGTAACTTTTTGCTTCCACCTTGAGAAGTCTCTGAGTTAAATTGTGTTAGAGTCGCTGTACCACACAGCTTTGTAGGCCCCAGCAAGATTTGCCCACCCGTGGGCCAGATCCCTAAACCTGGACCATGAGGGTCGGTGCCACCAGAGATTTCTCGAACAGCCCTCAGGCCAGATTTAGGGTGCTTAGGGTGAGAACTCGAAGAGAGAGCTCAGGGAAGCAAAAAGTGAAAGAAAGTTAATCTCAGGACAGCAACAAGATTTTGTGAAGTTGGCCGGCTGCAGACAGCAATTAAGGTGTATTGGATCAGTCACTTAAGTTGTACACATACAGCCCGGAGGTAAGCGGCTCTCATGTCTCTTTATTAGAAGGTCTCTGACCTGGAGGGAAGGTGACAACCCTCGACCAAATTCACTAATTGCTGAGTCTTTGACACAGGGTTTTGAGGTGACTCTGCCCGGCCAAATTTCTGGAGACATTGAGGGAGCACTCGGGTGACTGTGGGGAGAGGGCAACCTCTTCTGGTGATTAATTGTAATTGTTGAGTCAGTCTCTGAGTCTGGGATGAGAGGCATCTCTCCCAATCAAATTCCTTTGCGTGTTGCTTATTAGTAGGAGAATCATGGGCAAGGAACAGTCTAAAATATCAGGTCAGAACCTGCCATTTGATATTCTGGAAGATAGTCCCTTAAGGGCTAGATTTAGCAATTGAGATGAATTACCAAAAATATAGGGAACAATTTGAGTAAATAAGTGCACTATCAAAACAAAAAAAAAAAAAAAAGGACAAGAAAATATAAACAGGATTTGTTTCATGACTTTGTTTCTGTTTGTCATTTGTCTGTGTGTCTGTGTAGTCTGAGACCCTGTGGGGTGTGGGGAATGCAGCTGGATTTATTACTTGGAAAAAAAATGTTTTCTTTCTTTCTATCTCCCTCTCCCTCCCTAATTACAGCAGCCTCAGAGGAGTGGGTGGATGGGAGGGAGAAAGAGAGACAAATACTTTAATATTTAGGTTATATGATTGGTAAAAGGTGAGTCAAGAAGGATCTTTGAAGTGTCAGGTTAGAATTAGAAAGAAATAAGATATGTGCAGTTTTAAAGGCACTTTAATCAAAGTCCATCAGAAGGAAAGGCAAGAAAGTTTAAGCATGTAGGAATGAAAGGAGTCTGGGTAGGAAGAAAAGTATAAGCTATTTGCACAAACAGTGTGAACAGAGGGTTTGAGAGTAAAAAGGGTTGGAAGCTTTTGGAAATTGTTGGGAAAAAAAAGATTTCTCTCTCTCTCTTTACATTCTAACTCTGGCCAAGTTTTTGAATGTGAAAGGAAAGACAAGAAAGAAAAGGGGAGAGTGCTTTTCTCTGGATTTGCAATTCTTATGTCCCTTCAGAGTTCAAAGCTACCCCACCCTTGGTGAGTGTAATTTGGGTGGGGCAGGATCTGGGTGACTTCAAGGGGTTTTAAAAAAAATGTGTGTGAGGAAGCTTGACTCTGCTTTGAGTAGAAGAATTGGAAATGAAAATTTTACAGCTCATTGTGATTGGAGATTGTTACATAAACTGGGCTGTTCAATTACTTATTGCAATTCTAGAGGCCTTCTGCCTAAGGGGAGAAAATTGATTACATCCAGTTAACATTGATTCAAATTGCTGAAGCCTGAGATTCTCAGGTGGGTGGCTCTATCTGATAAGCTGTTAAATAGGACTGGGGACTTTTTCTTAGTTCCCTTAAGGAAGTAGGAAAGAAAATCAGAATTTAGAGCAGGAATTGTCACCATGTGTCTTTTTAAGTGAATACATGTTTGCGGAAAATATTTCCTTCTAAAGGGCCAAGAGTATTGGATTTAAAACAAAAATGTTTTTAAATGTTTATCATCAGTGATTATAAATTCAGATCTGATTGGATTTAAGTTTACTGTTCTATTAAAAAAATAATAGTTGTTATGAAATGTGGCACTATTAGTTAATATTAAAAGTTAAAAGTGTAATAAGAGTAATAAGGGCGATCATTTCTATATGTGATAACATGGAAATACAATTGATGTTATCTGAAGTTTATTGTTTAAATTATTACTGTATTTCTAAATTGTATTGTATTTCTAAAACTCTTAGATTGTAAAATCTGAGGGACTATTATGAGGTAGAAATGGTGTTAAGGTAACTCTTGACCTGCAGTGGGTCTTTTAGTGATAAAGATGAGATAACTTGAAAACTGTTAAATACCTAGTGATGTGTATTTGGTTATAAGACTATGATAGCAGATTTTATTTAAAATCTTGACTATTATGAAAATGTATGGTGGTTTAAAGTTATAGTCTCAACATATTAATGATGAGATGAATGATTTTCTGTACAAAGTGACTTAGAAGTACATCCATCTAAGTTGATAATGGGTTGTTTCAAAGTTTATTGCAATTGTGGAAATAATTTTATAATGTATGCCCTGTGGTGCAAACATATTTTATTGTGAAAACCTTATTGATGTAGGTTTTGATATATGAATGCCCCTTCCTGTGTCTACAGTTAAAGCTGATGAAGAACATTCTTATGTTTATGAAATCTGATTTTACTCAGGATGTTATCAGGAACCAGAATATGTCTAGGAAGTTATGCAAACTACTTAGAGCTCACTTTGGAGATGTTCCCTAATTAATGTGAACCTATAGTCACACCTGAAGCTCTGATGAGGGGAATTTGCTATCTAAGACCTTGGGGACTGTTAATGAACTGTTGTTCTGAGTCTAACTCCAGGTATGATTAACAAGGAACTGATTGAGCTACTGACCCATGACATCAGCAACCAGCAAAGAGGTTTGTGAGCTGCATCTATGAGCTGCAAGAGAGTATTCTCATGGGAAGGTCAGGAGAATGACTTTTCTGCATGGCTGAGGTAGGATTCCCCTGACTCAAGTTCCCCACTATGACACCTGGCAGACTTTAAGCCTAGCTCAATGCAGTTGGTCATATATATGTAACTTCTGCCCGGAGTTGACATGAATCTAGGGAAGCATTGTTCCCTTACTTTAGTTATGTTCTTTCATGGCAAATTCCTACAATCATAAGTTTGTAAGCATAAATATCGACTCTATTAAACAATAGATTGATGCGGGAACATCTGAGGTTATTATAATGAGATGCAAGTATAAGATTGAGTTATTGGGCCTGGAATTTCAGAATAGTATTCAGTCTTGACATCTGTTACTAGTATATTCCTGTATAAGTTGGGATCCTTTAATTTCTCATAATAGTTATGATAAGGTCTGGAGGTTTGGAGGTGCTGGGACTCCAGGGTCACAGCACAAGGTTTCCTCCAGAAGGAGTTCAGCCCACGTCTTTCAGCCGGGGTGTAGTTTGTTGGAGATAAACCATATATGCCAGTTAAGTGAAGTGTAAGGGTTTTCTGGGGCCCATAGACAAATGGGAGCCAGATTCTCTCTGGGGCCAGGGGCAAAGGTCTTGGCTTGGACCCATACCCCATCATTAGGGATAATTAGACCAGGAGATTGTGGAAGTAGGATATTATTCTGTTACTTAGTTAATGTTAAAGTTGTCTCAGTTTGTTACAAATTAATGTTAAAAAAAAAAAAAGCTTGTGACTTACCTTGTAAATGCCTTGAAAGAAACATCCATTTTAATTAAGGATTATTTATTTGTACATGACCAGAAGTTGGGATTGTTTTAGTATTTGATATGTACTGGTTTTAAATTAACTACTATGTATTGGAGTGTGTTAGTAATTCCTTAGTGGAATCCCATCCTCCTGATGGGGATTATGAATAGGAATGAATAATGAACTAATGCAAGGGATGGAACTAGAAGTAATTCAGAGTGTAAGGCTAGGTTCTAATTTTTCTAATTTGAGTTTCTTAAAATACGGCAATTGGCCAAGGTTCCAATTTTGACGTTGTAATAGTGGAGACATGGGGGTTGAGTTAACTTTCATTACTTGCCCTGGTTATTGGCAAGATAATTTAAAATTGTGTTAAGATCAATCTTGTAGGAGAGAGAGGACACAAGAAGAAGGATCTCTGCAGGACGGGAGTCTGCTGGACACTGTTTGAATGGTACTTGGACCAGAGGACTTTACCAGATGATGTCCAGAATGTCAGACAGCTGTATGAGAAGAGACTTCTGAAGCTTTAAATGGACAATTGATTGTTACCTTTAGGTCTCTGTATCTGTACTTAATAAGGGGACTGCCCACTTTATAATATTTCAATGCGTTATTCATTTTCTCACATATCATTTCAAGTCCCCAAAATCCCCTGATGAAATGCTGCCCAGTTGCACAGCCCCGGATAGAACCATCACTAAGGCATTGCAAGGTTTAACCACTTTTAGCTGAGGAGTTGGCAGAGAACTCTGAGATAGATAATTAATTAAAGGGATGGTTAGAATATTAACTGCTGTAGGATGTTGTATAGTTCCATGCAATAAGGGACTAGTACAACGATTGATAATCTCACTAAAGATTATCCCAGTAGGACCCCCAGTGGGAGTTCAGAGGGCAGGCTCTGGCAATATAAAGATGATGATTGAAAGTACCAATGAGACTTTAGACAGTGATGTGGCTTATTCTAAATCTGTTAAATTAAGGGTTTTAAAGGAGCAGGTTTCAGCAGATCTGGGGAATAGTGATAGGGAAAGAGGACTATGAAAATGGGGATGTGGTATGATAGTATAAAACAAGGTGACAAGTGGGTTGATGAACTATATGGACAATGGTGTGGGAAGTCTTCAGACAGTATGAAATGAGAGGGGGGACTGAATGAGATATAACCTCCGTGAAGACTTCTCAGGGTGATGATGAAAAGACTGTCTCGAAACTAGAATTTAATTCGGCCCTAAACCCTCTCCTGATTGCCACTGCCACATAAGCATTAGGTATACTAAATAAGGACATGTATGTTTGGATTGGCTATACCCTGTTTCCTTGTTCTTTGGGAATGAGAAAGATTTTCATGCCTAGAATGTAAGCCCGCCTCCCAGCCAATGGGAGTAAGGGATAGTGGCGGGGTGGGAATTTCTTGTTTGCATTAAGATATATAACCTTGCTTTGTCCTTTGTGCCTCGCCTCTCTCCTGCTGGTAGTGTACTGGAGGAGTAGATGCCCCTTCTCACGAGATTGTAATAAAGAGTAACTTTTTGCTTCCACCTTGAGAAGTCTCTGAATTTAATTGTGTTAGAGTTGCTGTACCACACACCTGCTACCAGATTTCTGTCTTCCCCATTTTCTCCTTGTGTACATCTAGAAGTCTCTTTCTGGTCTTTGTGTCATCACTTTATTACAGTCCTTATTATGTTGCATTTATTCATTCTTGAATTTTTATTCTTTAGTGTGCTCTAGAAGCACCCTAACCCTTAGTTCTGCTTTTAATAACAAAAATATTTCAAACTCTTCTTTACTATTGAATGCCCATCTTTTGTCCTGTTTGGTTAAACTGCAAGAAAGGTCATCCTGAGCTCCATTGCTCTTTGGAACACTATTCCATTCCCTCCTTTTTCTAATGGGTGCAGAATACTCTTGGGTTATTCACATGTCTTTTCCTTTGTATTTGAAGGTCTTTTTCCTAATGGCTTGTAGAACTTCTTGTTTCTAAATTGAATTGCTAAATTTAACCACTATGAATCTTTGAATTTGTACCCTTGGGCTTCTTTTCTGGAAGTGATTTGTGAATTCTTTCCATTGCAACTTCATTTTCCATGTTTAGAAGATCTTAGCAGTGCTATTCTATTATTTCCTTCTTTGTTTTGTTAAGGATTTTTATCCTGTCATGTTCTTCTGGGAGACATATGATCTTTGGGTTGACTCTATATCACCTGCCTTTGAGATCACTATATTTTGCTTGTATAGTGAGCGTATTTTCTTTTAATGTTTTCTTTTCTTTTCTTTTCTTTCTTTCTTTTTTTTTTGCTTCTCTTCTTCTAGTTGTCCTTAACTTCTTATATTTACATTCCCAACATATTTTTCTCTCTTTTGCTTTTTTGGGGGAGGCTTGCCATTGAAAATTCCAGCTTTTTAATTCTGCTTATTATTTTTGCTGTGCAGGACATAAATTCTTATTTCAAAATTCTCATCTCAAAATTCTCATTTCTCTTTCAAACCACTCAGCCACATGTTGCAGTTCCATGTTCTCCTCAAATTTCACAGGATCCTCTGTCTTGTCAAGTTGGATCATTTTGCTTTGTTTTGTAATATTGATTCATAGATGCTTGAAGTTATTTACTAGATCTAGACGCCATATTTCCTTCTGCTGTTGCTGTTTTTTCCTATTGATTTATCTGTTTATGTTCAAGGTCTTTGATTTTTCTTCTTCTTGAAATCTTTGGTTATTTTAGTCTTTTTTCCTTTTTATTTCTTTATCACTTACTTTCTGACTCCCTCATACTTTAAATGTAGTTTCCTTGGGAGTCAGATCCTAAAGCATCTCAGTCTCTTCCTACACGGGGAAACTCATGATTCACCACCCTAGGTCTCTGCACCAACTGACTTTTGGGTTGTCAGAACTGGCCCAAGCTGGATGCTGTGCTCTTTCTGTCAGGAGTGGTGGAGTGCTACACAGCCCCTGAAATGCACAGTATCCTATCCTTGTGACCTGTTTCACTCCTTCTTTTCCTCATTTCACTGGTTTGGCACTGGCAGTTCAGAACTTTGCAATGCTGTTTGCTTGGCACTAACAATTCAGAGCTTCACAGCATTGGTGCTTCCAGATTGAGGTACCTGGCAGACTTTTACTCTTGAAGGGTTTTGGCCAAGCTAGCTATCAAGACCCAAGCAAACTTCCACAACCTGAAGCTCCAACCCCATAGCACTGGAAAGAGGAAAGGAAGACTGTAGGTGGGTTTTGATATAACTCTGTGCCATGTCCTTGGGTCTACTAGTATAGCATTACTTGTGTGTATGTGTGTGTATGGGGGTGAGTTTCTTACTTTCTTTTGGATTCTGGGTATCCTAGAAAATGTTGACAGTTAAAGATGCTTTATTTTTCACATATAATTTCTCTTTTGGAAAGGTTTGAAAGGTGGTAGAGATTAGAGAAAAAAATCTTGTCTACCATTTTGTTGCTTATGTGATCTGGAACCAGAATGTGCTTAGAAAGCAAACAAACTAAAAATGAGTGAAAGAGGATAATTTTTAAATGGGTATAAAATATCCTATAGAAATATAAAAGAAAACTAAAAGGTGGTTCTTGGAAAGGACGAATATGATTGATTAACCTTTAGTCAATCTGATTAAAAGAACAGGATAGAAAATAAATCAATATAACAGTAAATTAACAAGGTGAAATTATAACAAAACCAGAAGAAATAAAAAGGTTCTAATGAACCTATTATGCTCATTTATATGCTACCAAAATTGAGAATAAAAATGAAATATGTGAATAACTTCAAAAACATAAACTATCTGAACAAAAGACCAAATAGGTATTTAATTAATTAGTTTAATTAAGCCAATCTCAGGGGGAAAATAAATGGAACCAAATGAAAAAAAAAAATACCAAAGCAAATGAAAAGGAGGAGGTGCAAGAAAACTCCTGAAGTTCTATCAAACTTTAAAAGAACAATTCATACCAATAGCACAGAAATTATTCTCAAAAATTGAGAAAAAAAGCACACTACCAAACTCATTTCTTTAGAAAAATATAGTTCCTAATACCTGAACTAGAGAAGGATGAGACATGAGAGGAAGACTAGAGATCAGTATCATTAATGACCAGGTTGGATAATTCAACATTAGAAAAATTATCAACACAATCATATTTAAAATAAAAAACATCTAAACTACATGATCATTTCAATAGATGAAGAAAAGGCCTTTGACAAAGTACAAAATTTATGCTACAAATGCTATAATTTTAATTTTTTTAATATCATAAGAAACATGTAAAATAAAAGACAAGTGCTAAATAAAATGGAGATGCACTAGAAGCTCTTCCATTAAATACTGGAGTAAAGCAAAGATGCCCAATCTCCTCACTATTATTTAACACATTAACTTTTTTTATTTGCTTATGACATCGTGGTTTACTTAGAAAATCATAGAGAATCAGCAAAGATACCATGAAGACAATAGATTCAACAAATTTGCAAACTGTAAAATAAACCATCAAAAACCAATTGCATTTGTTAATTAATAGCAATTCAAAAAGCAATTATGGAAGGGGAGATCAATCATCAAAAATCTGATGATTAATATACTAAACACTCACAAAGTGCTTGCATAGATTCAATTACAAAGTGATCTTTAATGAAACAAAGAACAACTTAAATAACTTGAGGAATATTCAGTGTTTATGGTTTGGCCATGCCAATATAATATTTCTAATACTGCCAGAGGTTTACTGCTATGCCAATCAAATTATCAAAGGAATACTTTATGGTACTTAATAAAATGATAACAAACTTCATTTGGAAAGATAAAAAGTTTGGAGGCAGGTAGGTGGTACAGTGCATAGAGCACCAGCCCTGGAATCAGGAGGACCTGAGTTCAAATCCAGTCTCAGACACTTAATACTTCCTAGCTGTGTGTCCCTGGTCAAGTCACTTACCCCCAATTACCTCACCAAAAATAAATAAACAAATAAAATAAACAATGGGCTTTATTTAAAAAAAGAAAAAAAGTTTGGATGAAGGAGGAATAGTTCTTCTAGACTTCAAATTATTTTATAAAGCAACAGTCTTCAAAATCATTTGGTATTGGTTAAAAAACAGAGAGGCAGATCAATGAAACAGACTAGACAAGGAAAAATTAGGAAAAAATGGAACCCAATAACTTAGTGTTCAATAAACCAGAAAATATAAACTCCATAGTTGTATATAAAATCCTATATAACTACATATATGTACTATCAGACTAGTAACTATCAGGGATACAGCAAATTACAAAGCCAATTACTGATTGTAGATGGTATAAAGAGGAGACAAAGTCAAGAAAAGGCAAAAATCTGCAATCAACAAATAGGGGACTGAAAAAGAAGCCATATTTTAAAGCAGAGGGTCCTAGTATCAGCAACTCCATATAGAATAGTAACAGAAGTAGAATCCATGCTACATAGAGAATAGGATCAAGCAGATCAAATCTAACCAACCTAAGACTGACAAAGGAGACAGAACCTGACCCTGACACAAAGTTTCATTCCAATAACTAAGGATATAAGTATAAGTAAACAAAAGAATAAACCAAACACAATGAAGAAATATAATAGGTTAAAAGAAGGCCAAATGATAGTCCAAGGGGAAAAAGTAATTCCACAATAAGCACAAGCAAAGCCTCAGATGGAAAAAAAATGGCTTGGCCAAAAGCACTATAGGAATGACTGAAAAAAAGGAAGGAAGAAATAAAAAATGAAATAAAATTATAATGCAAGTTAGAGCCCTAGATGAAAAAAATATGAAAGGATAATAACTTTGAACTCAAAGTGGAAAATCTTACTCAAGTAATGAATACTTGAAAAATAATAGGGAACAAACAAAATTCAATGAATTCATGAGACAACAAAAAACACTAGAAACAAGTCAAAAGATCAAAAATAATAGAATAAAATGGTAAGGTATTTACCAAATAAACTAGGAAACAGGTTAGAAATAATTTAAGAATCACTGGACAGAACTAAGTTCAGCAATACTATGGAGAGTTGCCCTGAGAGCAGAAGTGGGAAGAAAGGGAAGACCAGATTCCTTAGGTAGAAGCAAACCAGCCCAATTTTGAAATAGATCAGGTCAAAGCTCCTGTGCTCATCTGAATGAAACCAGGCTGATGAGAAGCCCCTGAAATCCCACCCTAGGTGAGTTATAGAGGCCTAGTCAAGAAAATAGAAGAAAGAAAGAATAAATCAAGGAATGAAGAAACAGAGGAAGAAAAAAAAAAGAAACATAGAAATCCATGATCAAACAAAAAAACTAGTTACCATATATCCAGAAATTATAAAAGATACATGCATAGATATATTAGAATCAGTGATCCTACTTTTTAAAATTCAATTCAAACATATAGAGCTTGGTCCATTCCCTTATTTTATCTCTAAAGTGCATCCTGATGGTCCAAGTGTATTTCTTATAAACAACACATAATTGGATTCTGCTTTCCCATCCATTCTTCCATTTTTAGGGTGACTTTATCCCATTTACATTCAAAGTTATGATGAATAATTGTGTTTCCTTCATTCTCTTCTCTTATACTTTTTCTTCTCTTTATTTCATGGCCCTTATTTTGAAAGAGTGATGAGAGAGGAGTGTACTCAGCACCAGTGCTCCATATTTGATCTGATCAATTTTTGCTCTTCCCCTTGACCAGACCTGAAACATGAGTTCTTACTTCTTTCTTTCCTTCTAAACTCCTTCTCAAAATCCACTCTGTAAGTTTAGAGATTATTTTGCTTATGATTTGTCCTTCACTTAATATAGCCTACCTTTTATTCCCTTTTGTCCCTTCTCTCCATTCCCTCGTGTTTTTCTATTGGTTGAATATATATTTTATGTTAAACTCTTTATGAGTGTGATCGTGTGTATTCTGCCCATCTTTTGCTAATTCAGATGAAAATGAGGATCAAGATAAATGTATACATCTCACACTTTCCTCCTTGTTTGCATTATCTCCTACTTTGCAACTAATTATGTGAAATAATAAATTCTCCCACTCATCTCCCATATCTCTCTTTTATACTTTTAAGATCAACAAAACATAATAAAGTGGAAAAAATTTTTACAAATTAAATTAAATTAAAAAAATAAAAAAACATAACAAAGTGACTCCCAGTTCTTCTGTCCTTTTAACTCTCCCTTAGGATTTC
This sequence comes from Vombatus ursinus, assembly GCF_900497805.2. Classification (NCBI taxonomy): domain Eukaryota; kingdom Metazoa; phylum Chordata; class Mammalia; order Diprotodontia; family Vombatidae; genus Vombatus; species Vombatus ursinus. Next base: position 1,932,900 of record NW_020954702.1, read on the forward strand.
TTTTTTTGGGGCGGAGAGGGGCTTTAAACACATTTATTTCAAGAATTTAAAATCTGCACATCTACAAAAAACATCTGATCTTTTTAGAAAAAGCCTATGTGTTTCATTGTTTTTATCCTATCCATTAATATTCTACCGTATGGAAAGAGTTTTACACACAAGCACACATACACACACACACACATTTCCAGTCTGTCTGTCTGTTTGCAATTAAGTAAGTTAAAATACCCCTGCTACATGCAAGCATTGGTACTGTCAGAAAAACTAAAAACCTATTCACAAAAAAACCCCTAAAAACTAAAACTAAGTTATCTTTCTTGGTTCCTATACATTAACTGGAAAAAATTCCATTTAGAAAAGTGTCTTTAAAAAGAAAAACTTTTATATATATGTATACGTATGTATATATACAAAAATATCCATTTCAAAATGGAAATGCGTTTAAAATAATGATAAAGTAAATTAATCTTACCAAAATGCACCCTAGCAAAGAAGAGTTTCGAGGTTTGCAATGCCACACTAATGACAGTTGGCTACAGTGTTCCATTTTCAAAGGAAGAAATACAATCTGATTGGCAATTTCAACATTTCAGTGCTAAAAAGAACCCAGGTTTTTTTTTTTTTAATGGACAAAAGGCACTTAAGAATGGCTCTAGTATATTCCACAATGGCATTCTGGATCAAGGACAGCATCTGGCTGAACAACCAGTTCCCTCATTAAAAGAAGTATCCAGCTGAGGGAGCATTCTGTACTGCCCAAGCACTTAGCTAAATGCAGGTGGAGAGCTTTTTTATACTTATTTTAAACATAAAAGTAAACTGGTAGAGAATGGTCTTGAAAAAGAACTTAACCCATTTTAAGCAAGATTTTTTTTTCTTTAAACAACTTCCCAATAAACTATCTAAGCAACAGGTACAAAAACACCAGGAACCATCTTAGAGAATTTGAACATCAAAATATTGTCAAAGAGCTAAGAATACTTTTCTACCTTTGAGGCCAAATCCACAGACTTTAGAGAGATTGCTCTAGCAACCAAACCACATTCTACATAAGAGAGGAAACTTTTTAAACATATACATACACATACATATATATATATATATATATATATCCACATTAGTCATGTTATGAAAGAAGAATCATAACAAAAGAAGAATCAAACAAAAATCAGAACACCATGAGAAAGGGGGAAAAAAGAGAGAGAAAATAGTATGCTTTGATCTGTATTCAGACACCATAGTTCTTTCTCTGGATGTGGATAGCATTTTCCAACATGAGTCTTTTAGAATTGTCTTAGATAACTGCATTGCTGAGAAGAGCTAAGTCTATCAAAGTTGGTCATCACACTATGTGCACAATGTTCTCCAGATTCTGCTCACTTCACTCTGCATTAGTTCATGTAAGTCTTTCCAGGTTTTTCTGAAATCTTCCTGCTCATCATTTCTTGTAGAATAATAGTATTCCATCATATTCATATACCACAACTTACTCAGCCATTCCCCAATTGATGGGCATCCGTTCAATTTCCAATTCTTTGCCACCACAAAAAGAGCTGCTATAAATATTTTTGTACATGTGTATCCTTCTCACTTTTTTATGACCCCTTTGGGATACAGACCTAGTAGCAGTATTGCTGGATCAAAGGGTATGCACAGTTTAATAGGCCTTTGGGCATAGTTCCAGATTGCTGTCCAGAATGGTTGTATCAACCAACAGTGCATTAGTGTCCCAGTTTTCCCACATCTTCTCCAACATTTACCATTTTCCTGTTTTGTCGTGTTAGCCAATCTGATAGGTGTGATGTGGTACTTCAGAGTTGTTTTAATTTGCATTTCTCTAATCAATAGTGATTCAGAACATTTTTTTCATATAACTATAGAGAGCTTTAATTTCTGCATCTGAAAACTGACTATTCACATCCTTTGACTATTTATCAATTGGGGAATGACTTGTATCCTTAGAAATTTGACTTAGTTTTCTATTTATTTTAGAAATGAGGTCTTTATCAGAAAGAGAGGGAACTTTTGAGAACTTAATGTCAGGTTCATTAGCAGCCTTTATCAAAAGTAGGAAAATATATGCTGATAAACTGTAGGTTTTAGAAAAAACTGAACACACTATCCAACATTTTGTAAAAGCTGTAACACATAAAATAAATCCCTCAAAATGTATAGATTTTTTTGTGGGTTTTTTTTTTTGGGCAATTGGGGTTAAGTGACTTGCCCAGGGTCACACAACTAGTAAGTGTCAAGTGTTTAGTCTGAGGCCGGATCTGAACTCAGGTCCTCCTGACTTCAGGGCCAGTGCTGTATCCACTGCACCACCTAGCTGCCCCTAGACTTTTTTTTTTTTAAAGGTGGGGTAGGGAAGAGAAATCTTTTCAGGGAAAAGGTGGAAGCTGTGTATTTAAATTAAGCGTACTGGAAACCCACTGCCAAGTTTTTATAATCAAAGTAAGAAAGAAGTACTTGGTAGACAAAACACTGCCCATTGCCATAGCCTAGGAAGAGCTGACTGAGGATGGTTTGGAGTGGTTAATTAATTTGCATAATCTAAGATTTACCCAGATTATATCACAGGGTGGGCAGCTCTACACCTTGGCTCAGAAGGATCAGTCCAAACAATTCTTGCAAACATTATGCTGACACACAGTAGTAATTGGCCAAAACATTCCCTCTTAACAGCAAATATACAAGAATGTTTCTTCCACTTCATTCAGGAATTTCGGCCCATCCTTCAGTGCAACTAACACTTTATTCCACGGTTTCTCATTGGATTCATCATTCTTGGTTTGATACATGATGTTACTACATTTCTTCTACTAGGAAAGGCCAGAAAGGCCTCCCTACCCCTTGCTGTCTTTCTTTTCCTCTTCCCCTTTCCTTTCCTTGGAGATGTCAATTCTTCATCATTGCTCTTATTATTTTCTTTTTCCTTCTCTTTGTTAGCAACTGCTTCCATCCTTCAGGATACTGCATTATTAAGCCAAGTTTCTTCATCCTGTCTTTCTCTTCCCTTGTCCATGGGCCAGATTCATCATCATCCCTCCTGAGGAGGTAAGACCACACAAGGAAACCAGATTTCCCTTTTTCAGGCCACTACTTCACGACCTTGTGTATTCCATCATATCAATTCCCTTCAGCTGGGGCATATTTGCTGTGCTTCCCTCCCTTGGCATTTTTCACCACCCTGACTGGCTTCCCTGCTCATCAGTCCTTGACTTCAGCTCCACCTCAGTTGTCAATAGGAGCGCTGCATTTCCAAGCCAGAGCTCTATTCATGCTGGTGACTTTTTGATCACAGGACTGTTCTGTGATTCATTTGTTGCCAGCAAGATCTTTGCCCCCACTACCTGTATAAGTGAAAAGGTTGTCACGATCTACATCATCTTGATTGCCCCCTCCCAGAACCAAAGAGTAGACACTATTGTTGCTTCTGACATGTATACCTGCCACATAGGGCCTATAGATGCCCAATTCACTCAGCTACGCTCTCAGCTTCTACACAGTACCAACAGGAATCCCAGGGATTTGTCCGTAATGATTTGAAGGCACAATAGTGCACTCCCTTGTGAGACCCACACATGCCATACCCTTGCCCCAGTCTCTTTGAGACAACAATGTAGCAAGTACCATCTTTGCCTCATTTTTCCTCTTTAACTTCTTAGCTGCCATTTCACCATTTCACTGGCATAATTCTGACATTCAGGGAAATACCAGTCCTCGGCATCTGGAATCCGGCTCAGCAGAAGGCTGAGGCAGATGTGGAAGGGTATGTCACACTCATCACACATCAACTGCTTGTCAGGTTCTTGCTTTCTTCCACACACATAGCAGGCACACATTCTGCAGGTCTTATAGAGGTTATCTTTACAATGTTTGTGAATGGGGCCGTTCTATCTTTTCAAAAGGTTTTTAAAACCAACTAGGCTCACACTGCCAGGATCTTCGATTTTGTAGACTTCATCCACAAAAGTTATTGTACAATCATTCAGATAATTCCCAGCATCCCCAAGCAGTAAGTTTGCATAGATCTCTTTAACTGTCCTACTTTCCCATTTTTGAAGGATCTCAGCATCATTCCAGGAGCCCTTCTCCTTGGGCTCATCAAGATTATAGTTCACCATCACAATTTGTCTGATTTCCAGCTGATGCCATTTCAGTATTGTCCAAGCCCAAGCTCTTACATCTTTTGAACATGACTTCATGACACCATTTTCTGAATAGTCTTCATATTTCATATGATATATAACATCCTCTTTAGCCACTTGGCCATCTCCACTTTCACTGGATTGACCGGCTGCTTCTCTTTCTTTCCTTGTAACATTTATCAATATGGTTTCAAATCATGCTCTGATGCTCATATCCTGAGCATCTACATATTCACTGATCTTATAGAGGCCAAATCCTAGATCAATCCAGTCCACTTGAGCATTTGGGTCAGGTTGCCCATTAATTTCCAGGGCTCCTTCTCTGTGGTTGGAACTGTTATCAGATTCACTCTGAGCAATAACCTGAATCTGTATCAGAGTTCAGAATCCTTTACTAGGAAAAGAAAGTACCACTAGGCTTTACTGCACTAGCAGCTGAAAAATGTCATTCAGATCAACCCTATAATCAAAAGGGGAGTGCCCATCTTCCATCTGTTTGAAAGCCTTTGTCTTTCTGGTTCCACCATGAACACTTCTTGGATCTTCAACCTTCCACATTGGTAAGCTTACAGAGGTAACTTAGAGAGTGGGTCTCCTTGCCATCTATGGTACAGACCTGGACCCACATGTTGGTAACTTCCCCACTCACCCAGGCAGTCCTCCTAGAACCCACAACCCTAGACCTCTTAGGATTTATGATAATATTAAAGTTCTGAGGAGATATTTGTAACATCTCTCCCTATTAGAATATAACCATTTTAAGTCCTTCATGATTGCTAGCTCATCTTTACCATTTTTTAATCTTTTTCTTGACTCTTGAGTTTGTATTTCGATGTATCTAAATAGCTCTGGTTTTTTCATCAGGAATTCTTGGAAGTCTTATAGTTCATTGAAGGTCTAATGTTTGCCTGTGGGATTGTTCTTAGTTTTACTAAGTTATTCTTGTTTGTTAGCCATATACACTAAAAAATAGGCTAAAAGATATACTTTTGCCCTTTGGAATATCACATTACAATATCTCTATTACTTTGTGGTGAGAGCTGCTAAATCTGTGATACTGACTATAGCATCTAGCTACTTCAACTCTTTCTGTTGCTTACAGCATTTTAAACTTAACCTGGAAGCTTTGGATTTTGGCTATGTTGTTCCTGGGAATTTTCACTTAGGGATTTCTTTTAGGAGGCAAACTGTGAATTCTATTTTCACATTGCACTCTTATTCTAATAAACTTGGTCAGTTTTCTTCTGTACTTTCTTGAAAAATGATATCTAGGTGAAGTTTTTTTTTTTTTTGGTTTGTTTGGGGGTTTTTTTGGTCAGGGTTTTCAAGTAACCTAATGATTCTTAAATTATTCCTTCTTCATCTATTTCCCATCATCAGTTATTTTTGTTATGATATCTTGCATTTTCTTCCATTTTTTCAGTCTTTTGACTTTGTTTTAATATCATCTTTATCTCATGGAGTTATTAGCTTCTATTTATTCCATTTTAATTTTTAAGGAAAATATTGTTGGGTCAGGTTTATAACTCTTGTGCTAAGCTGTTAATTCTCCTTCTAAGTCTTTCCCCCAGAGCTCTCATTTCTTTTCTAAGTCCTTATTGCATCATTCGCATTTCATTTATAAAATTCTTTTAAAGTTTTTACAAATTTACTTCATTTTTTTCTAATAATTCTATTTGATCTTTTGGCCAAACTGTCTTTTTCTTTGAGGCTTTGCTTTTAGATTTTTGTTTCATTTTGTTTTGTTTGAGTTATTCTTTTCTTCTAGGTTTGTGTCTGAGCAACACTGGTACCATAATAGTTTTTTTTTTATTATAATTATTATTATGGTTATCTTTTTTGTTTATTTATTCATTCTTCCAGCTTTATTTCATAATTGGGGTTTTTGTTAGGTCCGTGCTCTGTGCACTTTTGAAAGGAATGTTGGGGTCTTTTATGATGCTGATCAGTAATATTTAGGTCTTACTATTTAGTAAACTCAGTGTACTGAGTGCTTATTCTTCAAGGGTCTTAAGGAATTTTCAGGCCAAAGAGTTGCAAACTTTTAGCAAACCTTAAACCATCTGATCTAGGGTATGCACAGACAGTTGCCTTTTTACACTAAGCTTTCCATGTGTGAGACCCCATTTTGAGTTTAAACAACTGTTTTATGCCTTTATGTGGGCTTCCAGTGGCCTCACCTCCTGCCAAGTAATTGGAGAGCTCTGCAGGTTCAAAGCCACAGAGCTAGAGGTTGACCTCTCATCCTGCTTTTCCTGTCCCAGTTACACATCCTTGGGCCCAGACCTAGATATAGCTCCAGGTTGAGAGTGTCAAATCTTCCACCCCACCTTTCATCTACACCCATGGGTTGAATTTGAGATCTCACTCTAGACCTGAAGAAACAGAGCTGCCAGCCCACTCTTGTTATGCACCTGAGCACTGAACCCAAGATCCACTTCCAGGGTCAGAGGCACAAGAATGCTGGCTCATATGCCTGTTCTGCATTTTGGGGTTGAATTTGTAATCCTTCACCAGAATCAAATTAAAAGAGCTGCAGCCCTACCTCTTGGGTCAAAATAACAGAGTTGCCAACCCAACCCTTTTCCATAGTTCCTGCCTTGCTTACTTATCTTTGACCAAATTTGTGACCTTGAGCTGAAAAAAAATGACCCACTGAAGTTATTAATCAGACTTCTTGAACATTATTGAGTATGGCACTCTTAGATCTTTGTGGGAATAGTTATGGGGACAGCTTGGCTGTACTAGTTTTTCCTACTCTGCCATCTTTTCTGGTCCCAGGAATTGTAAAAGTAGACATGGTCGGGGCAGTTAGGTGTCCCAGTGGATAAAGCACCAGCCCTGGAGTCAGGAGGACCTGAGTACAAATCCGGCCTCAGACACATGACACTCACTAGCTCTATGACTCTGGGCAAGTCACTTAACCCCAATTGCCACACACACACACACACACACACACACACACACACACACAAAGAAGACATGGTTAAAGAAGAAATAAGCAGAAAAACCACAAGTGGATTCTACCAAACCGGAAAAGAAAAAAAAATTCAACATTTTGTAAATTGTATACAAAAATAGCAAAAGAAGGTATCCCATCAAACAACTTCTATGAGACAACTATGGTCCAAATACACAAACCAGAAAGAGGTAAAGCAGAAGAAAATTATGGAGCAAGTGTCTAATAAATATTGATATAAACCTATTGAATTAAATATTATCCAAGAATCTGCAGGGGTGGGGAACCTCCTGCCTCAAGGCCATATACGGCCTTCTAGGTCCTTGGGTGTGGTCTTTTGATTGAGTCCAAATTTTACAGAATGAATCCTTTTATTAAGGGGATTTGCTCTATGAAGTTTGGATTCAGTCAAAGGGTCACACTTGAGGACCTAGAGGGCCACATGTGACCTTGAGGCTACAGGTTCCCCACCTACACCAATATATTAGAAAGATTATATACAATGGACCATTTAATTTATGCTTAGGAATCCAGGTTTGTTAAATATTAGTAAAATGATAAACATAACACTTTAATAACAAAGCAATATGTGATCATATCTAAGGAGAAAAAACTTTTGGCAAAAAAAAATAGAATACATGGACCTTTTCCTAATATATTGTATTGTATCTATGAAAGATCAAGAACTAACTCCTATCAATAATGGAAAAAATGCTACGGGCCTTTCCAATAAGATATGAAGTAAAATAGGATCTACATTATCATCATTCTTATTGATATATTTCTAGAAATATTAGTTATGATGAAGTAAGAAAAATAAATTTGGAGAATAAATAAGCATTAACAAAGGAAAAACAAAAGTATTATTCTTGCCAAGGATAAGATTATTTACTTAGAAAATACTGGTCTGCTAAAAAAATTTTTTTAAATAATAATTTTAATTAAGTAATCCACCAAAAAAACCAAATACCTCATTATCCTTTCTGTATACTGCCAACAAATCCTAATAGAAAGTGATAGTAAAAGAAACTCCTTTCAAAATATTTACATAATGTATTAAATATCTGATAGTTCATCTTCTAAAACACATAGTAATTATATAACTTCAAGTACAAAACACTATGGAAATGACAAATACTTGAAAAGATATTAATTATTCCCACTTGAACCATGCAAATACTGCTACTGCAATGTTACTGACTCATTTTTTTATTTAAAATCTTGAGTTTCAAATTCTATTACTATTTCCTTCCCCCCTCCCTGAGATGGTAAGCAATCAGATATAGTTTGTACATTTGCAATTATGTAAAACATTTCCATAGTGATCATTTTATATAAGAAGACTTGAACTAAAGAAAAAACTGAAAAAAAAGAAAGAAAGTGAAAAATAATATGCTTCAGTCTGTATTCAAACAATAACAGTTCTTTCTCTGGAGGCAGATAGTATGCTTCATCATTAGTCTTTTGGGATTGTCTTGGATCATTGTATTGTAGAGAATAGCTAAGTCATTCACAATTCTTCATCAAACTGCTGTTACTATGTACAATGTTCCACTAATTCTGTTCACTTCACTATGCATTAGTTCATGTAAGTCTTTCCAGGTTTTTCAAAAATCATCCTGCTTGTCATTTCTTATAGCAAATAATATTCTATTACAATCATTTACCACAGCTTGTTTAGTCATACTTCAATGGGTGGGCATTTCTTCAATTTCCAATTCTTTGCCAACACAGATGAGCTACTATGAATATTTTTGTACAAATAGGTCCTTTTCCCTTTTTTTGAATGTCTTTGGGCTATAGACCTAGCAGTAGTATTGCTGGAACAAAGGATATCCATAGTTTTATAGCTCTTTGGGCATAGTTCCAAATTGTTCTCCAGAATGGTCAGATCAGCTCACAACCCCACCAACAATGCATTAGTGTCCAAATTTTCCCATATCCCATCCAGCATCTAACATTTTCCTTTTTTGTACTGATTCATTTTGATGCCCAGAGAAACATAAGTAAAAATATGTGAGGAATACTAACAGTTTGGTTCCCACAGAATTGATAAGAAAAGAGGACAGGGGGAGATTAGGTTATTGATTAATTGATTTCTTGGCTTATTGGTTTACACAGATATGTAAACAAGATAAGGGAGTGAATGGGATAATATAGGGTGAAGCCCCCTAAGGGGTATGAACTAACCCCGACCTCAGCTACTTTTCATACTTATGACTGTTGCAAGATTGCACCCAGATGCCTTGCAACACATTCTGGCTAAACCGGATGTTCCATGTGGCTAAACTGGATGTTCTGGTTGTGCAAAGAGACCACTCCCCTCTAACTTGTTTTGAACTTCCTTCCGTAGAAGTTAGAATTCTGCGAATAGATTGTGCCCCTAATATACCCAGCCAATGGACTGAGGGGAAGGGGATTAAGGCAGTGATATTGCGGATAGGGTCTATATATTCTGCTTTGCAAGACACTCAGATGCACACCCTAGCTGGAGCCATCTTGAGCGAATGCTGGGTGTGTCCTTTCTCGCGAGAAAGCAATAAAACTCCTTTTTGCCTTTCTTAAGAAAAAGTCTCTGATTTGATCATTCTAGGGGTCACAAACACCCCACACAAATATTACCTTTACTCTTCAAAATTAAAGTAAATCAGTAACTTTTCTCTATTCTTTTAATATAAGCCCCCAACCAGAAATCTTGCTAATAGGATCAACTGCCATTTCATAGAAATAAATCCCCAAATCTCCTTCATTCTCAATTTTCACTCAATCACTGCTTGCCCCCAACCCTATAAATGTACCATCCAAGACTTATTTTACTTGATTTACTATATTCTTCTGCTACAAGAACGCTGAAGACTTTGTTATAAGAGCTCAATACGGCCTTTTCTGGATCACAGGATTGCTTAGAGCCTTTGGAACAAGGTTTGGAAGCAGATTTGGCCTGGGTGGATTTGGGAGGCAATATGGTAATGCTGGCATGAGAAGGATACAAAGGAGGACTTTTCTTGAGGGGAAAGAGAGTTATTTTGGGAATTCTCTGTTAAGATCAGTGAAATTGATATTTTTTAAAGAAGAAACAAAAGATTATCAGTAAACATTTAGTAGTGTATAGATATCTGCCTTCATAGCCAAGAAAACCTAGTTGTAACCATCTCTGACACATATTGGCTTTGTGACGCTGGATAAGTCTTTTAACCTCTCACAATGGTCTCAAATTCAAATACAAATGGGTCCTTCTCTTCTGCTGCATATTGACTTAGAAAACTGCAAATTAATATTATCTGTGTTTTATTGTATTTTTATTTATTTTGTTAAACATTTCCTAATTACCTTTTAATTTGGTTCTTATGGCCTTGGGAGTTTTACTGAGTTTGGGGCAGTGGGCCTGGAATTTGACCTTTCTGCTTGAGGCAATTCACCAAAAGCATAAGTTGCAAAGATTTTCACCTGCAGTGGCAAAAAGAATTTCCTCTACCGAGACTTCTCTATACCAGTGAAATTGCTAGTCTAGATCCCATCACTTTTCCTCACAGAAACAAATACATTCTTTGTTAAATATTTTTGCAATCCTTGGCATAAGATGAAAAAAATATTCTTACTTTTGACTATGTTATTTCATGGTCAGCTAGATGGCACAGTGGATAGAGCTCATCTTCTAGAATTCAAATCTGGTCTCAGACACTAGTTGTATAATCCTGGGCAAGTCACTTAACCCTATTTGCCTCTGTTTCCTCATCTGTGAAAATGAGCAGAAGAGATAAATGGCAAACCACACCTGTATCTTTGCCAAGAAAAACCCAAATGGGGTCACAGAGTTAGACATGACTTTAAATGACTGAATAACAATAAAAATGTTATTTCATACTATTGATGATGATGATGATGATGATGATGATGATGATGATGATAATGTTGTTATTGTTGATCCTTCATTTTCGAAGAGGACCAATGACATTACCAGGGGATGTCTTGACTTACACATGAATTGGATTTAAGTGAGGCAGAGTTGCACAAAGTCATCAGTCTCACTCTCTCTTCCAGAATCACTGAAGTCCAGTGGCAGGACAAAAGTCAGGAGGACTGGCAAAGGCCCAAGGTGCATTGGATGTTCTTAGCTTCTTGGATTTCTGACTAAGGTCCAAGTACTCACGCACTTCAAGAGTGCCTGCTTCAGCTGCTTTCGTGGCCATTCAAACAAGTTGTTCTTATCTGCCCATTCTGCTGGGAGAAGTCTTCATGCGGTTGGAGTAGACATGCACTAACTCACTAATTGGTTTGAGGCCTGTCAGTTATTTTCAACCTATTTTAGCCATCTGCTGCAATGATTTCACCTGGTGGTCACTATGCATGCTCCAGCTTCTTGGTGAGAGTTGGGGAGCAGACAGACACCAAAGGTGGATAAGCAGCCCTAAAAAGGGCTCAACAAGCCCTCACACTAGAGGTGCTAGTCCTCCCTGAACACTCCACACACCCCATAGCGTTGTTCAAAAAATTGTTGTTGATGATGACTAGCACTTATGTAACACTTTAAGATTTGCAAACTGTATATGTGGTACCTCATTAGAGTCGCACAACATCCTTGTGAAGTAGATGCTATTATTATTACAATTTTACAGATGAAGACACTGAGGCTGAAAGAAGTTAAGTGACTTGCTTAGGGTCACACAGCTAGGAAGTGTTTGAGGTGGGGTTTGAATTCAAGTCTTCCTGACTCAAAATCCAACACCTTACTTTCAACTGCATCATTCAACTGAAATTGTTCTCTCCAAAGTTACTAATGATCTCAAAATTGACAAATCTAATGACTTATCCTTAATCTTCATCCTTTCTGTCCTCCCTTTATGTAGCCTTTGACACTGATGATTATTATCTTTTTTTGATACCCTCTTCCCACTAGGTTTTCATGACACTTTCTCTCTCCTATTTTCCTCCTACCTGTTTCAGTGCTTCTTCCCAGTTGTCTTTGCTGTATCTTCATCTAAATCATGCCTACCACCTGTGGGTGTCCCCAAAGTCTCTGATCCGAGTCATCTTTTGTTCTTCATCCCTCTTATTTTTCTTGCTGATCTTATCAGTTCCAATGTATTCAATTACCATCTGTATATATCTCTTCTGACTTCCATTCTTACATCTCTAAATGCATATTGGACATCTTGAAATGGATGTGTTAGAGACATTTTAAGCTCAACATGTCCAAAACTCATCATCTTCCCCTTGCAAACCCTCCCCTCTTCCTAACTTTCCAATTATGTCAAGAGTACCAGCATCTTCCCAGTCAACCAAGCTCACAATCTAACAGTCTACAAGCTACAATCACAAACTCCTCATTCTTTCTCCTCCCCCCACCCCATATCAAATCTCCTGCTAAATCCTGTTGACTTTACCTTTGTTATATCTCTTGTATATGCCCTCTTCTGTCTTTTGACAATATTAACACCCCAGTGCAGGGCCTCATCACCTTATGTCTGGATCATTTCAATAGCCTTTGGCTTGGTCTTCCCGACTTAAGTCTGCATGCTATGTATGTCGAAGAAAGCAAGAATCTGACAAGCAGTTGATGTGCGGTGAGTGTGACGTACCCTTCCACATCTGCCTCAGCCCTGTGCTGAGCTGGATTCCAGGTGCCAAGGACTGGTATTTACCTGAATGTCAGAATTATTCAGTGAAATGGTCTTGGCAGGCAAGAAGTTAAAAGAGGAAAAATGACTGCCCTCCATTCAGTTGCCAAAACAATCTTCCTAAAACACAGATCTACAGTGTTGCCACTTCTCCAGTGACTCCCTATTACCTCTAGGATCAAATATGAAATCCTTTATAGACATTTATATCTATCCTAGCCCCTTCCTACATCTATCGTTTTCTTACTCTTTATTCTTCTCCACATACTTTACCATCCAGTTATACCACCCTCCTTGCTGTTCCTTGAACAAGAGATTTCATCTCTTTTCTCCATGAATTTTTACTGGCTATCTCTTAAACCTGGAAGGTTATTTTTCCTTAATTCTCTCTCTCCTGGCTTTCCTGGTTTCCCCTAAATTTCAGCTAAAATCCCACCTTCTGCAAGAAGTCTTTCTTCATCCACAAAGACAAGACAAACAAACACTCCTTAAATGCCTACTACATTCCAGGCACTGTGCTGAGAACTTTACAAATATTATCTCATTTGATTGTTATATTATTATATTATGTATTATAACTATGTATATAATAACATAATATATAAAATTTATTTTGCAGATTATATTGCAAAATATATTGTAATATAAATATATTATATATAATTTGTATTATATGTGTTATATAAATTATATTAATGTTATATTATATCTCACAACAACTCTGGGAGGTTGCTACTATTATTATCCACATTTTAAAGATGATAAAACTGAGGCAAACAGAGATTAAGTGACTTGCCCAGGGTCATACAACTAGAAGTGTCTGAAGTCAAATTTGAACTCTGGCCTTCCTGACTCCAGATCATCAAGTCACTGGCACAATTCCTTCCCATTGAGATGACGTCCAGGTTATTCTGCATACATTTTGTTTTTCAATAGTTATTTGCATATTGTCTCCTCCATCAAAATATGAGCTCTTTAAGAGCAAGAATTGTTTTTGTCACTGTTTAACTCAATTCCTGTCATATGGTAAGAGCTAAATAAATACTTATTCACAGTTTACTGAATAGATAGACTTCCTTGCAGATTTTCTCTTGGTCTCTAACTTCCTGTCCTTCGGTTCAGCATCCAAACATACTTTGGCAACTCTGTTGATCAACAGCTTTATCACATTTGCTGTCTCAAGAAACAAAATAAACTTTTAAACGAAGGCAAATGCTTTCTAAAACCCAAAAGAAAACGAGATGGTCTAAAGCAGTTACATGAACCTCAAACAGAAATTGATGCTTGTAGGTTGCATTTTAACTTAGAAAACCAGAAATTAACATTATCTATGCTGTATTTTACTTTTATTTATTCTGTAAAACACTTCCCAATTCCATTTTAATTTGATTTGGGCACTTCTCAGGAGTATTAGGGGGTACATGAGGCCCACATGCTACAAGTTTGACACCTCTGGTCTAAAGTGGCATGAACCCACCAGATGATTGACCTCCCAGGGATAGACAGACACCAATAAAGGGCACCAGTTTTTTGTCTTCTCCACAAGTCCATTCTGCAAGACAGGTTCTGCCCAAATATAGTACATGCATATATCATCCATATCACTCTGGTTTAGGACAAACCACAGCTGCTTATAATCTATAGTCCATGGAATCTCTGGATTCTAATTGCTCAGCTTCTGCCTCACCAATTCTTTCTGTCATTGAGCTTCTTTCTTCAATAAGTCATTTCAGCCTTAGGGTAAGGGTAAAACTATCTTGGTTGTCAAAGTGGAGGGCACTGGAAAACCTCTGCCCACACCCAGAGGTGTGCATTTCCATCATCCTGACCTCTTTGGCAATGGGTATAGGAGGTTTGACCAAAATAGCTTTACATATGTTTAACAAAGAAAACTGCTGATGGGCCCAAGAGACTGGGGGGTCCCATCTTTTCTTGAACCATAGATATGGTTCAGATCAGTCAGTCCAGGAGAACATGGCTTCTACTGAGAAGCTTCAGCTCCCTTTTCCTGTACTTTTACTATCATTATATTCCCCATGACAGTGGTCCAGGGAAAAAATTCCTTGAGGTTTAGATTTTGACTCCTATCTGGTTTCTCCAAAGGGTGAGAATAAGAAGATATTAACCATAAGATATGGATCAGATGTGAAACAAGCATTTATTTCCTTCTTGTAGCAAGGCAATCCTTTCACACCTCTATAATCAATTCATTATCCCACTCACAACAGTGGCTTTTCCAAAACAGAAATCAGAGAAAGTATACATAAGAGAAAATATTTTTGTTGTTGTTTGTTTGTATCCAACTCTTTGTGATCCCATTTGGGGTTTTCTTGGCAAAGATACTGGAGTGGTTTGCTCCTTCCTTCTCCAGCTCATTTTGCAGATGAGGAAACTGAAACAAACAAGGTTAAGTGACTTGCCCAGGGTAATACAGGGACTAAATATCTGAGACTGTATTTGGTTGTTTTTTTTTTTATTTTTTTATTTTTTGTTTTTAAGCAATTGGGGTCAAGTACAGCTAGTAAGTGTCAAGTGTTTGGTCTGGGGCCAGATTTGAACTCAGGTCGTCCTGACTCCAGGGCCAGTGGTCTATCCACTGCGCCATCTAGCTGCCCCTTGAGACTGTATTTGAACTCAGGTCTTCCTGACTCCAGATCTGGAGTCTATCCACTGCACCACCTAGCTGCCCAAGGAGAATATATAGCACACAATAAAGAGTGAAGGATCTCTCCCATTGGGAGTAAGGTAACTCAGCTCAAGAGATAAACTCGATCTCACCCAGTGGAAAAATTTCCTGAAATTTCTATGTTAGCAAGCTGAGGATAGGAACATGATAGAGATTGTCAGCTTCTTCACGTTAACTTCTTTTCAGAGTCTTTTCCTTCAGCAACCTGAAGGAGAGTTGACATCTCCATCTTCCCCCTTGAACTTGGAAGCCAAAAGTGCCCAAAGTTCCTGATGGGACTAAAGAAATTGAGGAAGCCCTCCAACATAAGACTAAAAGCTCTTCTTTCGCCTTCTCTTGCCAACAGCATCCAACCTCTCACGGAAGGCAGAGGGCAATTGATTCTCACTGAGAATGAGAAGGGAGTCCCACATCAATAGACTTTGGGACATAGGTCATAAATATATTCATCATATACATCACTTCTTACAGCACAGTTATATTCCATTTCTTTGATATGCCACAATTTGTTCAGCCATTTCTCAATTGATGGGCATCGACTTTGTTTCCAACTCTTGCTATCACAAAAAAAAAGTGCTGCTATAAATATTTTGATGTTTTGGGGGATTTTTTTGTTATTAATGGTTTCATTGAGGTATAAACCCAGTAATGGAGTCTCTGGTTCAAAGGATAAGGACAATTTGGTCACTTTATTTGCATAATTCCAAATTATTATTTTTAATGGTTGTACCATTTCACAGTTCCATCAACATATATTAGTGTGCCTATCTATCAATTCACAACCCTTCCAACATTGATTATTGCTGCTTTTTGTCATTTTTTCCAATTTGTAGAGGTCGAGGTGAAATCTCAGGGTTGTTTTGATTTGCATTTCTCTTATTATCAATGATTAGTGAAAAAGTTTATTTTATGTGTTTGTCAATATTTTGCAATACTTCTTTTGAGAACCGTTTGTTCAGATCCTTTGACCACTTCTCTGTTGGGGAATGATTATTACCTATCTATCTACCTTTGTATATATGTCTTGTTTATATTTATATGAATTGTTTATATGTTTTAGATACCAAACCCTTATCACTCCCTTCTTATCCTAGGTGAATTAATTTTATCTGTGCATAAGCTTTTCAGTTTCATGTAATCAAAGTTATCTATTTTCTATTTGTAATTGCTTCTATCTCTTGTTTGGTTAAGAATGCATCTCCTACCCACATGTACAAAAATATTTATAACAGCTCTTTTTGTGGTGGCAAAGAATTGGAAATTTAGGGGATATCCATCAATTGGGGAGTGGCTGAGTTGTGGTATATGAATGTAATGGAATAAATAGTGAGCAGGCAGATTTCAGAAAAACCTGAAAAGACTTGCATGAACTGATTCTGAGTGAAGTGGGCAGAACTAGGAGAACATTGTACATAGTAACAGCAACATTGTGTAATGATCAACTTTGATAGACTTAGCTCTTCTCAGCAATGCAATGATCTAAGACAATTCCAGAAGACTCATGATGGAAAATGCTATCCACATCCAGAGAAAGAACTACGGAGTTTGAATGCAGATCAAAGCATACTATTTTATTGTTGTTGTTGTTGTTGTTGTTTTCCTTCCTGTGGCATTTCCCCTTTGTTCTGATTCTTCTTTCACAACATGACTAATGTATAGCCTATATTAGATTGCATGCTGTCTTGGGAAGAGGGAAAAATTTAGAAATAAAAGTCTTATAAAAATGAATATTGAAAATTAAAAATAAAATGAATGAATAAAAGAATTTCATAAAAAAACAGGAATGCATCTATCACTTATAGCGGTAAGAGTATGATTTTATTATTAAGTTTGCATATAGATTTGGAATATATTGTGGAATATTATATAACATTTTGATCTAAGCCTAATTTCTACCAAAGTGCCTTCCAGTTTTCCATTAGTTTTCATCAAATAAGGAGTTATTTCCTAGGTAATTTATGTTTTCTATTTTATCCAACACTGAGTTATTCAGTTCAATTGTTTCTGATTCTCCTGTCTAGTCTGTTTTATTGATCTATTTCTCTATTTTTAAACCAATTTTAAACCAAAGCCAGATCATTTTGATGACTGCTGCTTTATAATATAATAGAGGTCTAGAAGTGCTTATTCATCACAACTTCTTTTCATCATTTCCTTTGATGTTCTAGATCTTGGTTTTTCCGAATAAATTTTATCATTGTTTTTCAAGTTGTATAAAGTATTCCCTTGGTAATTTGATTGGTGTAGTCTTTAAAATGACAAAATTAATTTACATCTTTATTGTTATCTGTGTTCAGAAGTTATAGGCAGTTCTCTCATATTATTGCTTGTATTACAGTACTCAGGTTTTTTGTCTTGTCATATTCTTCTGGGAAATGTATGGTCCTTTGTTCATCTCTATGCATCCTGTCATTGAGATCAGTATATTTTGCTTAGATATTTTGGTGCTATTGCTTTTTGCTTCTCTTCTTCTAGATTATCCTTTACTTCTATGTATTTATATTCCCAAATTCTCTCTTTTGTTTCTTTGGTGAGACTTAACATTATAGATTCCAGTTTTTCTATTCTGCCAATTATTTTTGCCATGAATTCTGCTCTCATTCTCATTTCTCTTTTGAACCATTCAGTAACATCTTAATTTGGTTCCATGTTCTCCTCACATTCCACTGTGTTCTCTGTCTCATGTTGGATCATTTTCCTTTGTTTTGCAGTATTTATAGATATGGAAGTCATATTTCTGTTGTTAATGTTTTCCCTGTTGATTTATTTGCTTATTTTTAAGATCTTTAGATTTTCTTCTTCTGGAGCTCTTTGGTAATTTTATTCACCCTCCTCCCCATTATTTCCCCTTATTGCTCTCTTTTGGACTCCCTTCTCTCTAATGGTTTTCCTTGGGCCTGTATTTCAAAATAACTCAGTCTCTTCCTATGCTGGGCAACTCATGGTTCACCAGGTTTCTACCCTACCTGACTTTTGAGTGGACAGAACTGGCCCCAAGTGGATACTGAGCTCTTTCTTTCAGACTTAGTGGACTGCTGCACAACCTCTTCTCCCCCCCCCCCCGCCCCACATGTTGTCCCGTCCCTCTCTCTGTGCTTTTTATTTCTCTGACCCAGGACCAGCAGTGCAGAGAGCTACCATATTGATTTCTGTAGTTTGGGTCTCTGAAGTTCTGTGAGAAGGGTGTGTGTGTGTGTGTGTGTGTGTGTGTGTGTGTGTGTGTGTGTGTATGTGAGCATGATGTTGAGTTCTATTTCAAGCCTAGAGACATGTCCTGTCCCAATCCTCTGTTCTGCTCTCCTGCTAAAATCTTTTTCAGTATAGACCACTATCCATCATGGTGCTTCCCCTGGAGCACTGCTGTGGCAATTTTCTGGCTATTGTGCCCCATATAATTTCCATAGCCTAGAACTGGAATCTCTGTGATACTGGAAAAAGGGAAGGGAAACTGGGGTTTGAAGTTTTGTATTTTGTGTTTTGTTGCAAGCCTATGTGCTGAGTCCTTGGGTCACTGGTAAAGCTTCATTGCTGGTACAGTGGGGTGTGGGAGACAGGTGTGAATGAGCTCAGAATTAGCCTCAGTTCTTGGTTTTTTTTAAGCTTCTTTTGGATACCAGATGTCATAGACCATGGAGATGGTTGAAGTTACTTTGTCTTTGGTGCATTCTGTTTTGGAGAGGTTTTAGAGCTCATGATGAGCAGAGAAATTTCTAGTCCTCCATCTTGTTGCCTACATGACCTTCCCAGTGATCTCTTATTTGCTACATCTAATGGTCTTTTGTCAATCCTCATCCTTTTGGATCTTCCTATAGCCTTTGACACTGATGATCTCTTCTTGATAGTCTCTTCTCTCTAGGTTTTCATGACTATTCTTTCCTGCTGTTCCTCCTACCTATCTGACCATTCCTTCTCAGTCTCCTTTGCTAGATCTTCATTCAGGTCATGCCCACTAATTACAGGTCTTTTCCAAGGCTCTCTCCTGGGCCCTCTTCTCTTCTCTCTATATACTGTTTCAGCAAATCAGTTCCTATGTTTTCAATGATCATTTCTATGCAGATAATTCTAAGATCTGAACTCCAGTTTCATATCATCAACTGCTTTTAGACATATCGAGCTGGATTTCCCCTAGACATCCTAAACTTAGTATATTCAAAACTGAACTGATGTTTTTCCCCCAAACCCTTCTCCTTTCCTAAATTTCTCATTACTATTTCCTATTACTATTTCTATTACTATTTCCTATTGCTATTACTATTCCTATTACAGTGCCCTTCAAGTCTCCCAAGCTTGCAACCTAGATGTCATCCTCAATTCCTCACTCTTTCTCATCCATCATATCTAATCTGTTGCCAGGTCGTCTGGATTCTGTCTTTGCAAATCATCACTTCATGTCTGTATTATTGCAATAGCCTGTTGGCAGGTCTGTCTGACTCAAGTCTCTTCTCAATTCAGTATATCCTACATTCAGCTGTCAAATTTGTCCTCCTCCTCCTCCTTCTCCCTCTCCCTCTCCCATCTATTTCTTCTTCTCCCTTCAATTTCTTTCTTCTCTTTCTTTTGTCTTTTACCAAGGAATATTTACTTCAAAGCTCTGGCAAAAAACAAAGTACAACTAACTGGGATCTGGACAAAATTCTCTGAGGTTTTCTGTACCATAGTCAATTCCAGTAGAGGTCTAGGCAAATTTCCTCTGGTTTCTTTATTCCAAAAAGTACCCAAAATTTTACCAAGGATGTCTGAAACTAAATAGAAGTGTAATCTCACAAGATAACAAGAAGACTGTTAGATAAGTAGCAAAGAATATAAATTTCTTGTGGATTTTACGCACACACATATTTACTCTAAGAAACTGCAGGGCATTTTTTACCATTATAATTCTTAGTACAGAATGTGCACTCATATTTGTTGTATTGTTTTATTTAAAATATAATCATGGAATCATTTTAAGCAAGATAGCAAAGTATCCGGGAATTTAGTTGATGTAGGTATGCCCAAAAATCCTGGGCTGTTTTACACAATCCAGCAAGTGTCATCAGGTGCACATCAGTTATAGTATTACCAAGGAAAGAAACAAATCCCAAAGATTAATAGAGATGATTTAAGATCATAGATCTAAAAAAATCTATTTTCCCCCTGAATTTGCCAGATTATTTTGTCTCATACAGTCTTACTAACATCTCTATTGTTGTCACATTTTCTGTTGCTTGTTACTCCTTCCTTCTTTTTACCCATAAGCACTAACAAGTGCCAAGGGATTCATTTCTTGTACTTACTCTGGCAAACTTGTCTACCATGAATTATTTTTTCAGTATAACTCCACCTCTCTCTCTCTCTCTCTCTCCCTCCCTCTCTCTCTCCCTCTCTCTCTTTCTCCCTCTCTCTCCCTCTCTTTCCATCTCTCTCTTTCTCTCCCTCTCTCTGTCTGTCACGCTCTCTGTCCTTCTCTCTCTCTCTCCCCTCCTCTCTCTCTCCCTTCCTCCCTCCCTCCCTCTCTTACACACACACACACACACACACACCCTAACCTGCACTACAATGACCTGCACCTCCTTGGTTCATCCTTTTTTTGTATTTGTTTATCAGGATATGGATTAAGACTGGACCTATAATTTCATCTGTACAGGGCATTCCTAGGAGCATAAAATTCCTCTAGCAGTGCATGTGGGTACATTCTTTACAATTTACAGTGTTAGTTTCCTAAGGCACTGGTAAGTTTTTAAGTAACACAACCAGGATGTGTTAGAGGCAGGACATGAACCCAGGTCTTATTAGCTTTGAAGCCAGCTCTTTGTCTAATAAGCTATACTGTCTCTCATTTGTTTATTATTTAATAAAGATGATGTTTTAACTTTCTTAAGTATATAAAACATTTGAAAAGGTTTTTTTGGGGAGGGAGGGCACGGCAATTGGGGTTAAGCGACTCACCCAGGGTCACACAGCTAGTTAAGTGCCAATTGTCTGAGGCCAGTATGTGAACTTAGGTCCTCCTGACTCCAGGGCCAGTGTTCTATCCACTGTGCCACCCAGCTGCCCCTAGAAAGTTATTTTCTTGTGAAGGACTTCAGATACAAAAAACAGAGAATATTGGATAATTAAATATTGGTTACTGAGTGAACAATCAATTTTTGCACAATACAATTATGTACAATTAAGTTCACTTACATTTAAGAATAGAAGTCTAGAGTAGAATTATTTTCAGAGGGAAATATGTATATTAATATGTAATATATATCTATTTATAAGGAGAGTCTTTTAAATGATGAACTTTAAGCTATGAAAGTGTTATCAAGTTAGAAAACAAAGTACATTTGACAATGGATACTGTTGTGCATGTCTCTGTTCTAAATGTATTTATTACCATTAATGAAGTCAGTAAGAAATCAGATTGTAACTAATATAGTAGATAATTATTTAATAATAAATAATACTTTTATAATCCTTTAAAATTTGTAAAGCACTTTATATATGTTATCTAATGTTTCATAGTAATTCTGTGAGACAAGTATGATAAGAATTAGTGTCCTCTTTTTGCAGATAAGGGAACAGGTATACAGCAGTTAAAAGAAGTGTTCAAGCTCATAGAGCTAGTAAGTGACAGAGGCAAGTATACAAATGTAAGTTTTCTTGACTCGAGGTCCAGGACTCTGTCTAATACATTATAAACCCCCTGTTAGATTATAGTCAAGTTTATGTCTTGGGATTCCTCATTAGTTAATTTCCTTGATATTCAAGTAGTAATACTTAAACACAGAGGAATAACTACTGTACTTATTAGATTTTGATAATTTGTATTAGAACTAATGAAGATTTTGAAAAAGGTTGGTTAATGCCATTTCTTTTAGTTCTGGTTAGTATCTAGCATATGGATAATGCTTAATTAGTACAAAGGACTTCTTAATATTAGACTTAATATTTGTTCTGAATAAGATGAGCAAAATATGTTCCTTTTTAAAAGTGAAGTCTTTGTCCAGCTGAAACCATCAGCCTCAATTTATTGCCTCAAAGTCATATTGTACTATTTTTGTTACTTAATGAAGAAGAATGCATTATAGCACAAACTGTTAGGAGCTTAACTAATACAGATGTGACTTGAGTTTCAAAACTTATTAAAAGAAAGTATAAACCAAACCTACTCAATCTTATGTCAGATCTGCATTTCATTCCTGAAAGCTCAATATATTTGTCAGATAACTTTTGGTATTGAAAATTTGATGTAGTTTTCATCCTTGAAGTTTGGACATAAAAACCTATTCCTTAAGTCTATTTATATGATAACATGTACTTGGAAAATATGCAAGACAAAATACTGGCTCTTAATAAGACAGCAACTCGGTGGTGTAGTGGATAGAGCACCAGGCCTGGAGTCAGGAAGATCTGAGTCCAAATGTGGCCTCAAACATTTACTAGCTGTGTGACTCTGGGCAAGTCACTTAACCCTGTTTGCCTCAGTTTCCTCATCTGTAAAATGAGCTAGAGAAGGAAATGACAAACTAGTCTAGTATCTTTGCCAAGAAAACTTCAAATGTGCTCATGAAAGTCTGAAACAACTGAATAACAAGTTAAAAAAAAAAAAGCTCACTAACCTGAAATTAACATTTTAGAATGAACAATTGACAAATGCACCTTAGCCATTTTTTACACTGGTTGTTTTCTAACAAAGGACTGTTGAGAAATTTTCACTCCTAAAAATCAGAGAGACTATTATAAAAGTAGAGAGAAAATGACCTTCAGATGTTTTGCAGTCAGAAATTATTTAATAACTCTGAACTGAAATATAAATGAAAATTATTACTTACATAATGGTGTTCAGTCTGACTCTTTTGACTCATTTGAAATAACAGAAACCAAGAGAGTATTTGAACTCAGGAGTTCTTGATCTTGGTCATATGTTAAAACAGTAAAATATTCTAGGTTGTTACGCAACTTAAAAAGGGTACATATAAATTAATGTCTAGTTGAACAATAGGCAAATAATAAATATTTCCTAAATTGAATTGAGCATATTTTTTTCTTTAATTTCAGTTTTTATGTAAGCTAGCCCTAATCATCACTCATCAAGGATAGAAACCAGTAACTTTCTGAATTACATATTGGTCGATTGATAAAATCTTTGGTTCTAATAACAGAAAGGATAATTGACACTAACAGAAAATTTCAAGAGATTTTAAAATAATTCTAATAGTAAATACATATGTTGACTATAAAATGTCAAATGCCATGTTAAGTGTATAATATGATATATTCTGTGTTCAAAATAATTTAATAGTTTAACTTTAATATAAGTCTAACACTTAAAATGCATTATTTTGTTACTTTAGCAACTGGTAAATGAGGGAGAATTTCAAGGGAATGGAATTTTACTTTATGAACAACTTTTTAAACAAATGTGAATGAAATGAAGTTAATTGCATAATTCTGTGATGTTATTTATTAGACCAAATTACCATCTATTCCATCTCACTTTCAAAATGCTATTGAAAATCAGATTAATTTACAATACAAAAGACTCCCCAATTGTGGATATATTGACAATCTATCAATCAATTTAATCTGAGTAACACATTCCAAAAAAGTATTTAATGATAAAGAAGCATCTTCTAAGGACTTAAATACTCTTGTATATGTGAAGTTAATCTTTAGTTGTGAGGATAATGTGGATTGAAAATTTCACATGTTTAAAACAGAGAGAGGTAATATAAATTCCAATACATGTGTGATTAGTTTGGAAAATAATCCAGACCTAATAGATTGGGAATCTTTGAAATTCATTTGTTTTTCTCTTCCAAATATACAGTTGATTTACTTGCAATTGCTTTTCTAGAGGAAATTATATATTTGAGTAAATTTATTTTATTTTAAGTGTCAAGGACACTTCTATAACTTGGTATACACTTATTCTCTTTTATATTAGGTTCACTAGCTTTTAGGGCCAACTAGGTGTACAGTGGATGGAATGTCAGACCTGGAGTCAGCAAGACCTGAGCTCAAATACAACCTCAGACACTAGATGTGTGACCCTGGGCAAATTACTTAACCTTTTTTTGCCTCAGTTTCCTCGCCTATAAAATGAGGGTAATAATAACACCTTCCTCTCAGGGTTGTTGTGAGGATCAAATGAGATAATATTTGTAAAGTACAGTGCCTGGCACATAGGCAGCTCCATATAAATGTTATTGTTGTTGTCATCGTTGTTGTTGTTATTACATAAATGTTGGCGTATTTTCTGTCTGGGTATTAAATGTTAGTATTCTGGCATTTTTCTATGAGGTAACTTCTACCTTCTCAGAAGCAGCTAACCATTGGGCTACCATGCCACCAAGCCCATGATTCCCTCCAGTCCACATAGAATGGAAGACATCACCAATCCTCATTTGTTCTGAGATTAAGGGCCTTCTGGATTTTTTCTGATATTCTTGTTGGTAGTAATCCAAACCTTACTTCAAGTTATTTCGTATTACATCTAATTAAGTAAAAGATTATTTTTAAGAAAGTAATGAAAACTAAGTCATAAATTTTTACTGAATAAAAAGTATTGCTATTATTCAAGTTGATAATGTTTTCTTATAGTTGATGTGTTTTCAAGGATGACAGTGTTTTAAAGTGACTGTCTTAAATAAACTTAAAGGGAGAAGTCTGGGGAAAATTGAAAACAGTTGTTCTGAAAACAGTTGGCATTTGAGTGAATAATTCCATTAATATCACGGAAACAAAATAGATGGTGATGCAAGTAGCTTGTATGGGCATTAATTTCACAAAATGAACATTTGGATGGGAGTACATGTGGATTCATGAGATCCTTAGGCAGATCCTCACTGTCTGCTAAGTTTATTTAAACATTTTTTTTCTGGTCACCTTTGAACTTCAATGATTTCTCCAGATGTACAGAAATGAATAATGTAAAAATCTTGCTTCTTCAGCAGAACAGAATCCAGCTGGCTGGGAACTGGATCTGCAAGTCATTGGTTACAGCTGTGTTTCAATTTATGTGATGGTTGAAAAAATAAATTACTAGATTAGATGGCTGGAAAGAGGATTCTTTGTTTAGCCCCTGTGTGGGGACTGAAAGTGTTTATGGGGCTGTTTTCTATAAAGTCTTTGCAAAATAAGCTGGACAAATAGACTTATTCAACACTCCTAAGAAATTTTGCACATTCAGCTTTCTTTACTGAAGAAAATGTGTTTTTTGTGTAATATTGTAAGCCAACAAATGTTGTTAATGTTTCTGGCCTTTAGGAATGGCAGTGATATTTCTGCTTTATTTGACATTGCATTTTATTATTAGAAAGCATCTTTCTTTTGTTTAAAGTTTTAAAAGACACAAATAGATATAGATTTTCCTTTCAGCTCACATTTTTATAATGGAGAATCCCTGAATTTGCCACATTTTACCTTTGATTCCAAATAAACATTAAATGAATTTTGAAGTTAAACACATAAATGAAATAAATTACTCAAAGTACAAGCTATTTATGGTCTAGATGAAGATTATAGGGAAAATATAACAGGCAAATAGCATTCAACTTCTCAAATATGTGAAAGTCAAGAACTACTTTTGAAGTGTATACAACTCTGTTCAGGAGTATTTTCTCACAGTTATTTTTAATGACATTTAGTTTCATTACACAATTATAAAATTGTCATGAAGTGTATGAATTTCAGTTAGATTATATCTTTGAAAGCATTTTTAAAATAAATGTATAGATGAATATGGAATGCAATGAGTGAAATTATATTAAATTGTTCATATTCATATGAATATGAAATTCAATATATATTGAAATTATATGAAATTACTCTATCAATTTCTACATTCTCAAAATAAGGTTAACCTGTATTTTTGTCTTTAAAGAGAATTATAAAGTTCTACAAATGGGTTAAATACTTAAATATTACGAAATTTTTAAATGAAGTAAAATGCACTGATCAAATGCTATCATAAACCTTCTTCCACAGTCCTAAAGAGAAAAAGTCACCTAAATTACGATTGCTTTACTAAGAAAGCAGTTACTTCTTTGCCTTCTCTCTTATTCTGAGAAACATGCTAAAGAACCATGGTCATAAAGAATAAATAACCAGAATGTATCAAAAGTTCACAAAGATGTGATTGATCAGTCTGGAATTGGCAGACTCTTTTGCTGTTAGGCTGTTTCTTTGATCAATGAATGTATAACCTCTGACCCCTGGAAAAAAATCAGTATAATTGATGGAAAAGAATGGGAACAAAACACAAGAATGCAGAGAGGTTTTAGTCTTCAGGGTCCAAAAAGTTCTCCATATTAATTTTTATACTTATCTTACATTATTTTCTCCATTATTCTTTCCCAAGTAATTTTGATTTCTTTATATCATTTTGTAAACAGTCTTGGCAAAGTTCTGGAATGTGACATAATAAGGGAATCTTTGTCATGAAATAGTATCCTTTGAAGAGCTGAATGTTTCAGAATCACTGAATTTGCATGAAGCTAAATGAAATTCAAACCTAAATTTCAGCCAAGATGACTATAATTGATAATTCTCTTAAATATGTTTTTGGCAGAATGTTTGTTACAGGAAGGCTTCATAATGTGTGAATGTACACCTTGTCATAGAAAATAATTTGCTAACTTTCATACACAATCAATAGATGATGCATGTCAATGGAGTAAAACTATAATTTGCTTTTTCTAGGCAATCATGACACTTATTGGCATATGCAAATGTGAAGTATTTACTTGCAAAGCTGGAATGTAATTTCACATTAAGGAAAACTTTGATTATTCATAATATTAATTAAAAATTAATCAGAATAAAGATGAGCAAATCAGTATAGAAGTAATCCTCTAATAAAGAGGTATTTTATTTTACCTCTACAAATTATGAGCTTTTTGAAAACTGAAAGTTAATTGAAAATGTGTAGTATTTGTTAAATAATCTTATCAATGATCCAAGTGATTCTCTAAGTCTTGCTTTTATTCCAGTGATCCAAAGAAAGTTTTCTAAATTGATACATTTTATTATGAGGATGTTAAGGAATGAAATTTAAATTACTTAAAATACTTAAAAAAACTTGCTACCCATTGAAGAAATCATACATTGGTATTTCTTACCATTTGTTCAAATTTCACAAATACTTATCTGGGAAAATTGTGTATAAATTTCTGGATTTTATGGAGTAAAGAAATCCCTAGCTTAATATAAATTCCACTTTTCAATGTGTATGCATTCATGGGGCATTTGATTTTAAAAGGAGGAAGGAAGGAAAGAAGGTGGGAAGGAAGGAAGGCAGAAAGGAAGGAAGGAAGGAAGGAAGGAAGGGATGATTTTAAATGACCTGTGAAGATTATGACCTCCCAATTCCAAGGAAAATATTTATTACTTCACATAATTTAATAGTTTAAAAATCAAAAGAGGGTATAAGATACAAGGTTAGGCATAGCCAAAATCAGCATTCCTTTCCCACTGCACAACATTTCTTCACCCTACCCACCAGAAGCAGTGTCTATCTGTGATTCAAGAATAAGAAGAATCTGTTTCAGCACAAGAGGAGTCTGGAAGACCTGATTTTAAGTTCTGATTTGAGAATTTGAGCTGTGTGATTGACCATGGGCAAAGCCACTTAACCTGTCAGAAAACTGACCACAAAGGTGTAGACAAGCTAACCACCTGTCTTCACCAATAGATAACCTTTCATTGAAAGATGCTCTTCACGTTTATTAAGTTGCATGTGTACAAAAGAAAAACAAACAAAAAATCCCCAAGAAAAAACCCCAAAGACTATCAGGGGTGGGGAACCTATGGCCTTGACTGAGTCCAAGTTTTACAGAACAAATCCTTTTATTTAAGGGGATTCAAATGTTTTGTAAAGTTTGATTCAGTCAAAGGTCCTCCCTTGAGGACCTAGAGGGCCACATGTGGCCTTGAGGCTGCTTTCCGCACCCCTGGACTAAATATATGTGTGGTTATGGGTAAGGGGAAGGTAAGCGGCGGGGGGGAGGGTTGAGAAATTACCCAGCAAAAATGCCAATATAATTTAAATGAAACAAAACAGAGTAGAAGAAATATCACTAGGTTTTAGAACTGGGAAACCCGGCCTCAAGACCTGCCACTCATCTTACTAACTTTGTAACCTTGAGAAAATCCCTGAACATTTCTGAGTTTCAATTTCTGCATTCAAAAAAGTGTTGATATTAAATACCTGTAAGCAAGAACTTGTCCAATTCAGCACCCTTATTTAAGAGATAAGGCACCTGAGGCCCTGGGAAGTTAAGCAACCTGGCCAAGGGCACAGGTAATAACCATCAGAGGAACTATTTAAACCCTGTTACTATGGATCCCATGCTTTTTAATGTTGGTTTGGGGTCAAAGGAGATAATCTATTTTTTTGAAGTAACAGATTTAGTTGAAGTTAGAGCTGGGACTAGGAATAAAGTCTCCAAATTCCCCATTAACTAATTTTGTCATCACATTGTCTTCTTTCATGAGTATATTAAAGAAAATAAAAATCATAAAAATAAACTGAGTTTTTTCATTTTTCTCTAACCAGCATAGTTACAAGAAAATTGTTATTCTTAGCAGTCTATCAGAGTGGACAAATACCTTCAGAATCAGAATCAGAATCCTAATGATATGTATCAGAAGTCATTGAATATCACTGTATTCTTTATAAAAATGCAAATATTAGTTTCCCTCCCAAAGAATAGTTCTCTTTTTATCTTTTGTTAGAAAACATGTTAATACAAAGAAGATAATTGTAAATTATAATTACATAAATTATTAAATTGATTTATAGTCTTTTAAACTGCTGTAATCTTTTTCATAATTATCTGTTATTATTTATATTATTTATTATAAACAAAACTTATGTTATTATATACTTATATATTACATTATGGTGATATAAAATGTATAAAAATAGTAGAAATGAAGAGAAATAAATTTTAATCTATTTTTCTATTTTTAAACTACATGTAATTTATTTTCCTATATTTAAATACTTTTGACATCTTTTGATATCTGATATCTATTTTAAGCTTACATCATGTCTCTCTTGCTTCCTCTTCCTTGAAAAGAAACATTTTAACAACATGATTTGTTTGTTTATATTTATGGTCATCAAAAAATATTTTCCATGAGACTCTTTAGTACAAGTCACAGGAGAAGGTACTGGAAAAGGACAGTGCTTGAAGCTTCCCAAATCACTAGAAAGCAATCTAGAATTTGGGGCTATGCGGTTTGCAGAAAGTACTTCAGTTGATTTTCCAGAGATAGCAATTGTTAAACTGGGGGAAGAATTTAAGCGCATGGATGCACCCCAGACCATGTAATTACATAAAGCCCTGGCATCTTAAGTGCATCACCAATCTGAAGGGGAGTTGATATGAATAAGTCCTTAATCAATTTGAAAATATCATGGGTTTTGGGTCTTTGGATGAACACAGGAAATATCTTGTGATTGGGTTGAAAGAATTAGACCCACCTATGGGCCTAAATATTCATTCCAGCAGCAAGATGAGTGGAAAAGGTTTTTTTGAGAGGGAATTGCTCTTGGGGTGTAGGTGGAGGTAGGAAAAAGTTTTCTCTCTTCCTTTGCTTCCCCCCTTTTCCTTCTCCCTCAGTTGACCAGGTGAAGATAATTTGAACTTCAAAGAGCTGAATTTCACACAAGCATTGGTAACAGTATCCTGGAGGCAGTTATTGAAAGCGCTATTTGTATCAGGATCTGAGTGACATACCAAGGACAAAATAGAAACACCAAGAAAAGGAAACTGCAGGCCTCTACAAGGGCACCTGTCCTTGCAAACCAACAGAGAGCAAGGAAACTTAAGGGCAAACTTCATGAGGACTTCATGAAGGGAGAAAAATATTTCCAGTAATCAAGTCAGTTTTTCTCTCCCCCACATTTATGCTGTTATATACTATTACTTCTAGTAATAAATAACTGTGAGTTGTCCTATTTGCCACATGGGTTCCCTACATTTATGCTTTATTACCATTTTACTATAAGTTATAGACTACTCTCCGCAGAGACTTTGCACAAGGGGACAGGATGCCCCCAGCATTAGGGAAGTGTTTCTGTAATAATTGTCCTTGCTACCCCAAATGACAAATAATCACTTGGAACCACATTGGTGGAAGCCTATGAACAACAGTATTAGAAACCCATGCATATGAAAGTCACCCCCTCGCACCCTGAGTAATAAGAGTTAGCTTTCTTCTGGGAACCAAACCCACCAATTTGAGTAGAAGTTAGAGAAATAACCAGAAAGAAGAATGCTGTACTGTGGACATAGATGATAAATTCATCATATTTTCATACAACACAAACCTGAGAAATATAGCTATCATACTGGATGACAGTCATAATCCAAAGGGATCTTTGCAGGCTCAAGTCTTGGGCTCAATATAATACAATGAAATTCAAGAGGATAAATGTAAAATGCAAAATCTTATATTTGAGCACAACAAATCAACTTCACAAGTAAAAGATGGGAGAGTCATAGATAGATAATTGATTTAAAAAAAAAAACTAGGGGGCAGTTAGGTGGCGCAGTGGATAGAGCTCCAGCCATGGAGTCAGGAGGACCTGAGTTCAAATCTGGTCTCAGACCAGACACTTGACACTAGCTGTGTGACCCTTCACTTTACCCCAATTGCCTCACTAAAAAACAAAAACAAAAAAAAAAAAAACTGAAAGATTTAGTGGATTGTAAGCTAATAGGAGTCAGCAAGTGATGTGGAAGCCTAAAAAGCTAATGACATTTTGGGCTTTTCAAAAAAGGGTATAACTTCAGGAATGAGGCTGTAACAGTCCTATCATACTTTGCCTTTGTCATGCATCATGTGAGGTATGTCTGAGCACCATTATCTATTCATTCATTCATTCATTCATTCATTCATTCATTCATTCATTTATTTATTTATTTGGCAATTGGGGTTAAGTGACTTGCCCAGGGTCACACAGCTAGTAAGTGTCAAGCGTTTGGTCTGAGGCTGGATTTCAACTCGGGTCCTCCTGACTTCAGGGCCGGTGCTCTATCCACTGTGCCACCCAGCTCCCCTTGGTCACCATTATTTAAAGAGGACATTGGTAAACTGGAGAGTGTCCAGAGGAGAGAAACCAGGATGGTGAAAAACTTTGAGCTCAAGTCATATTAGGATCAATTGAAGCAAATGAGGATTTTTACCCAGAGAAGAGAAAACTCAAGGGAAATAGGATAGCTGTCTTCATACATTTGAAGGGCTGTCATACAGAATAGGGACTAATTCTGTTTTGCCCCAGAGGGCAGAACCAGCAGCACCCTTGGGCATAAGATGCAAAGAGATAAATTTGGGCCTAATGTTTAGAAAATTTTCTTAACAATTAGTGCTGTCCGAAAGTAGAATGGGCTATCTTGAGAGGTAGTAGTTGTTTTCCTTCTTGGGGGTCTACAAGCAGAGAACAGATGAGTACTTGTCATGTATGTTTTAGTCATAATTCCTTTCATGTAAGGGGTCACTTCCAATTCTCAAGTTTTGTGATTCTATAATAATATGACTTTTGGGATGGAAGGCTTCATCCCAGCCTTTCTTGCATTAGTATTCTTTCTCTCTTTGTCTTTGTTTCTTACAGTCTATCTCAAATAACATATTTGTAATATGTTATACCTTTGCTTCATGTGTTGGCCATTAAGCAAATGGGTGACTATTGACTAAATTACTAAAAGGATGGATATTTAAGTAATTTGTTTTTGTTAATGGTCATCCTTCCTGAACCTGAATCAAAAATAAGCAAGGTGTTCATGTGTATATCTGCATCAAATATTGGCCATCTCTAGTGTGAGGTGAGAGGGACAAAAGGAGACAGCTTGGAACTCAAATGTATCAACAAAAAAAATTAATTCAAAAATAAACAAATAAATAAACAAGGTAAGTTGATGCTGATCGCTGAGACCCCTACACACTAGTCAGAAGATAGCTCGGTTAAATATTGAATCATCTTCTAGTCTAGATGTAAAAATTCACAAAGAAAATATAGGTCATTTTTATCTCCCCCCCCCAACTCATTCTGTGTCATATACTAATTCTATTAAGACATATTATAAAGGAAAATTCCAAAGATATTAAGTCTTATACATAAATAGCTTGGTTCCACTATCTTGTTTATGAAAACAATTACTACTATAGACATCTATCATATATATAATATACACATTCTTCACCTATTGTTTCCAAGTTTGATCATTTAGGTTAATTCTCCATGAGATCACTGTACACTAACTTCTTATTCTTGCGTCTTCTGCTTAGTCTCTTATCTCCCTTTATTTATCATGATTTTTTAAAAGGTGTGGGAGGGGGAAGAAGGCTGACACAACCTATTGCTGCTAATATAATATATAATGTATCAACCTATGAAAGATCTTAAAATTTTCACTATGGTTTTATGCTACTCATACTAACATAGGCCTTTTTTTTTTTTTTTTGGAAAATTGAAATGTTATTTGATAATGACTTTAAAAGGTATGACTCTAGTGTATACAAGAGAGCTCTCCATAGGAACAATTGAGAATACTTGAAAGTGAATAGAGCCTTTCAGATTTGTATTAAGGCCATTCCTTTTGAGTATAAAATGTTATAACCATTATGCCAGCTTTAAATTAGCTGTTTTTGGATTATCCTTACTATTCAAAAGACCTATATATTTTTCAAATTATGCCAGTGTAAGTTAAGTAAAAGCATTAGGTTCAATTAAAAATGAGCTTTTTTTATGGTCTTTCTAGACCTTAAAAAAAGAATTTCAGAAAAATACTTTTTCAACAAAACATTTTGGTTTGCCTTGAAAAAGGGAGCTTTTATTTTGGAAAATGGTCAATCATGATAGTTATCTTGTACTAGTACAAATAGACAAAACACAAAAAGTTATGAGTTGGACTAAAAATTTAAATTTGAAGTGTAGCTCAAACAAAACAGGTTTTATTTTATTTGCATACTGACAGATTTCAAAGTTGGTTTTTATTTGAAATCTTTGACTCCTATATAGCTAATAAGAAGAAACTGGGTTATCTAAAAGAAGTAAATGCCATCCTTCTTGAATTTAATTTTTTATTTCATCCACCTAGAAATTTTCATGGGGGAGGAAGGGAAAGGGAATAAGTATTTATATAGCACTTACTATGTGCAACTCCTGCTAAGCACTTTACAAATATTATCTTACTTGATTCTCACAGCAACTATACAAGATAAGTGCTGTTATTTATCCATATTTTACAGGTGGGTAAACCGAGGCAAACAGAGGTTTGTTTGTTTTTTGTTTTTGTTTTTGTTCTTGTTTTTTTTAAGTAACTTGCCAAAACTCACAAGCTATAAGTGCCTGAGGCCAAATTTGAACTCAGGTCTTCCTGACTCCAAACCTAGCACTCTATCCATTGTACCACCTAGGTGCCCATTCAGCTGAAGTCTTTTATTCATTCTTATTATATATAAACAACAATTATCCAGTGACAGCAAAAAAAAAGTCTAAGTAAGTCATACCTGCAATGTATATTATTAGTATCAACCACATGTAAGGCATCATTAAAAGATAAGTTAAATACTGTTGCTACTTTAGTGTTGTTATTTAGTTGTGTCTGACTCTCCATGACCCCATTTGGGGTTTTCTTGGCAAAGATAATGGAATAGTTTGCCATTTTCTTCTCCAACTCATTTTATAGTTGAGGAAACTGAGGTAAGCAGGGTTAAGTGACTTGCCCAGGGTCATATAGCTAATAAGTGTCTGAGGCCAGATTTGAACTCTGGAAAATAAGTCATCCTTGGCCCGGCCCAGAACTCTTTCTACTGCACCAACTTAGCTGCCTTTGTTGCGATACCAGTCATTAAATAAGTATGAATTCTCATTTATGGGTACATCAGAATTTATGATTAGAGAACCATAATAAAGAAAGACCTTAAGCTCAGCTCTATGACAGTAGTAATTGAGCTGATTGATTATACTATCTAGTTTGAGACTATTGACTTAATCTAGTATTCCCTTTGGCCTCAAAGGTTATCCCATCAGATGCCTAGGTACTTGAACTTCACTACTTCTGGTTGCCCGGATATAAATTTGCAAACTGTACACAGTTCAAAAAATTTTTTTTTTCATTTCTCATCATGCTTTATCTCAAATGATTCAAGGCTCATTATGTTAACATTTTAAACTACTGAGGAAAGAAAAAGAAAATGAGTATGTATTGTGTGATTTGTGTGTGATTTTATAATTGATATGTAAGTGTATGCATATGTGTGTGTGTGTGTGTGAGTGTGTAAGACAAAAGGGGAGGAGAGGGAAGGCAAGCATAGGAGAGACAACACAGAACAAAAGATGTAGCTAGAATTTACATCTGTTTTTTGTGATTTTCAGAGCTTAGAGTAGGGTGCTTATGGAGGCAGTCCACAGAACTAGCTACCAGTTTGGAGTCTGCTATATACATATATTCTAAGCATATGTGTACTATTAATATAATATACATTTTACCTACTCTAATAGTGATACTGTGGTAAAAACATTAATTTATGCAGAATATTGTGGCTAACTGTACAGGAGGAAATTATACATATACTATTTCCTATGTATGTTGTATATGTGTGTATGCACATACATGGGCAGCAGTTCTGCAGCAACAGCAGAAAGGCATGGGTCTGAGCAAAAGACAATTAAGAGGCAATGACCAATCTAATGTACAGCTGGCAGTAAGAAGCTAGTATTGATCACAAACTGTGAGTATTTAACCCATGATATTAATTTTTTAATACCTTGATAAACACTAAATGAGAGGGCTTGATCCTGAATTATTTTCAATTTCTCATATCAAATTTCTGTATTTTTTGTTACTGTTTAATGCTTGATATCTCTTATTTACTGGTCTCCCTTTCTATTTTCCCTTTCCCTTTCTTCTTTTTCTTTCTTCTCTACCCTCACTTTCTGACTTTTCCTTTCTGCCTCACCATCTCCATCAGCAAATAGACTTGGCTATATTTTCCTAATAGGGTAGCAGTGGATAGAGTGCCAAACCTGGATTCAGGAGTTCAAATTTGGCCTCATTTATTAACTGTGTGACCCTGGACAAGTCAATTAATGCTATTTGCTTCTTTTCCTTATCTGTAAAATTAGCTGGAGAAGGAAATGGTAAACCACTCCAGTATCTTTGCCTAGAAAACCCCAAATAGGGTCACAGAGTTAGGCATGATTGAAAAGACTGAACAACAAATATTTCCTAATATTGTAAACTTTTTTATTGTTTTGAATTATGAGACTGAAGAAGCTGATTTTCCATATGCATATCCTATTAGAGATGCTTCTTTCACTTTATGAAGCTTTTGTCATAGTTTCCTTGGAAATTCTGCAAATGGATGCCCTTCACGTTTGCTGCCACAATTATATTGCCAAACACCTACCTTAGTTGGTACTGCAGTGCTGCACTGCATCCTGGGATCTGTCTTTTTGGGTAAGTTAAAATTTCTTCCCAATCATGCAGTTATAGAATTGGCTTGAGGACTGCATCCTTTTCTTTCTTTTGTACATTAAAAAAAATACTGCAGATCACTGTGGCTAGGTTTCTAAAAAAATTTCAAAATATTGCTCGTATGGGAAGGAAAGGTAGCCAGTTTACTCATACTATTATTAAAAAAAATGTGAAGAACAAAGGAACAGGAATGCAATAAACTGTCTTTTTTGCTCCTGCTTTTTAGTTAAATATTTTACTTCCTTTTGTATGTGTATATATTCTATGTATTCTATCTACAAACCTACCTGTAAGTAAATACACATACATATGTATACACGATACAATGTATATTTTTCTTTGTATCACAAAAATACATATATGTAGATAAGAATGTTACTAAAAGGCTTTAAATATGTCTGTTTGTTGTTAAAAGTCATTTTATAAATTAAAAGACAAAAATCATTCTATTTGTTATTAAAAGGCTTGCAATGTCCTTGTAGTTGACTTTAACACAAAGATTTAAGATTACAACATAGTCAAAAATATACTATAATGATTCAGATCCAGGCAGATCCTATAATTCCTGTTTAAGTAATAATGGTAGATGATATTATTTAGCAAGGGAGTGCTTGATCTTTATTTATGTCTTAGTCTTTTCACTCCTGATTTTGTGAGGTATTTTGGAACTGTAGTCAGAAGAAGACTTTATGTTTCTATTTATTCAGCAAAAGAAAGGAGGAAGAAGGCAGAGAATAAAGTCGAAGACTGTTAAAGAATTTCTAGCATTATTTTTCTCTCTATCACATGTGAGTTTGGGGATGCCTGTTTTCCTGGGGCAGTAAATTGAGGTTGAAAGTCTATGCCAGAGCCCGTTTTTTCACAACTCCATTTGGAGATGTCTTATTGATGGGGGGGGGGGGAGAGGGGGGGGTGGGAATTCGAGTGTGAGGTGAGGGGAGGATCGACTGATTACTGGCTTACTGAAACACAAGACATTTTCTTCCGGAAAGATGTCAAACAACTGAGACACAGCAACAGAGGAAGTAGAAAGGT
Organism: Vombatus ursinus; assembly: GCF_900497805.2. Taxonomy (NCBI): domain Eukaryota; kingdom Metazoa; phylum Chordata; class Mammalia; order Diprotodontia; family Vombatidae; genus Vombatus; species Vombatus ursinus. The sequence goes on from NW_020954702.1 coordinate 1,969,805, forward strand.
GGTAAAAGGGGGACAGACTTTGGGAAAAAATGAAGACATTTATGAAAGTCTTGAGGCTTTTTTTTTTCTTCCTCTTTTTGTCTTCTGACATCCGACCTGCAAGGGCTAGAATGAAAGAATCATACAAATGCTGCAGTCCAGCAGGTCTGAGTGAGAGTGAATGCAAGAGTTAGTTAACGATGAGTGCAGTGAAAATACCAGCTGATAACCACTCCCTACAAACATTACTGCTTCACTCTGTGTGTGTGTGTGTGTGTGTGTGTCCAAACGCGCGCGTGCGCGAGCACGCGCCTGCTCATGCGTGTGTCTGTGTCTGTCTGTGGGAGTGTGTTTGTGTGTGCGCGTGTGCGCGTGAAGGGTAGAAAGCCAGTCAGTCAGTGGGAAGCAAAGGTACGTTTGAGAGCAACTAAAATCTGACTGATTTCCATCTTTGACGCGTCAGATGTATTCCCTAAGGAGTATGGGTCTCTGCGATGGGGGTGGTATAATTATGTTAATGTCATATTTATGGAGGGGAGAGATTTTTCATACTAATTATTGATTGGAAAGCTATAGTCAAAATTGTAAAACCATATTCACTTTTAAGAAAGAGCATGGACTGGAACCTAAGGTCTATTTTTTATTTTATTTTAGTAGAGCTGCTTTTTAACTATTTGCTATTTTAAGGCATATCTTACTTAATAGTGAAAATCAATGATAAAAAAGAAATAGAATGTTTCATTATATCATGCACCACGATATTTAAAGTCTTCCAAGACATATTGAAAGCTGAAATAACAGTCTGGAGGGGGGAGGGCCAGCAGGAAAGGGGTGTGGTAGTGGGGTGAAGGAGTAGCAAATATTTTCTGCAACATAGCTTTGCTTACAGCTTACCTGGAAATGGATAATTCACCTGTTCTTCAGGCAGACATTCTAATTCTTTCCTTTTTCCCCTCCTCTCCTTTTCCTTTTTAAGCTCAACCGCTTCAGAAGAACCAGATTCTACTTCAGTGGCCAGGACTTTATGGCTGCTCTGATTGTTTTACTCTGGGTTCTGTGTTACTACATCGGGGGTCATTCCTAAAGTAGAAATTCTGTTCTCCATCCCACAAACAAGACTTAAAGAATGAGAGGAAATTCAATATGAATATTCAAGATTGTGATTGTGTGTTATTAAAAGTGTTGAGTTTGATAATGAGATTATTTGGACAATGACCATGTTTCTTATTGTATCACCAGCATTTAAAATTAGATGTTTATTTAGGTTGACATTGCTCGAGAGATCTCAAATAGAGGGTGCATGAAAATATTTACTGTCTAAATGTAAACTAGTTTAGATTCAGAGAAAAATCAGTTTTCATAAGTACTAAATTCTAAATATGTAGCACATGCAAAAAGTTTTTTTGTTCTTATTTTGTTTTTTGAAAACTGTCAAAAGGTATCTTTAAATTGAATTTGAGGCATTGTGTGTCTTGGGACCCACCTAAACAGTAATACTATATAGAGGCATAATGCAAAACAAAATTTCAATTAGAATCACATTAATAGGCATTTAATCTTTATTGCATTAGAGAACTTATTCTTGTACAATTTTTTTTAAAAACAGCTTATAACCCATTTTAGAATCATTTAAATCTGATGGAATGACTTTTTCTTAATATATAGTGTGTATTGTTTCTTTTGTTCTCAATTATCTGAAAGTCTGAAAAATAGTCTCAAGAATACTCAATTCATTTTATGTGCCCATATTCCTTTCGATTTCTGTATTGTACTTTGTATTTTTAAAAGATTTAATACAAATGTGATTTCCAAAATATCCATACTATAGAAGGAAGAATTCTACTGCATCAGATAAGACTTTTCCTAGTCCCTGAGACCCTAACTTGTGAGGTTTTTTAGCAACAATCACAGGTCAGGCTCTTGGGACCTAGGCGGAGGGGAACCAGCAGCTTTGGACTATATTGATTGTTTGCCTGCAGTACACCAACAGAACAAAAGAACATATTACCGTATGGGGGGAAAGAACATATCTTTTGCTTATAAACAGTCATCTTTTCACAATCTACAAAAAGAATAGTGCACTTTGAAGTCATTACATAGTTGTCAGAGTATTTGTATGCTTTCAATCATGTAATTTGATTTTTCCAAATTGTCATTTATATAAAACCCATGTAAAGAGTCAAAAATCAAGGAGTGCCTTATTTTTATTTACTTTTATTCTAAGGCATTATAGAATGATCTACTAAATGAAAATTTAGGAACTGGTTTCACATTCATAATTTAAGAATATACATAGAGCTCTGTGGAATATATGTATGGATATATATATAAACATAAACGGAGAGAGGAAGAGAGAGACAGAGACAGAGACAGAGAAAGAGAGAGACAGAGAGACAGAGAGAGAGAGAGAAATAGAAATATATGTTTCTATCAAATTTAGCTAAGTGTATATATACAACTACAAAGGACCTAGAAATAATTTTACAGTCTTCTCCACAAATCATATCTCTTTCTTGTATACATTTAAGAAGAAAACTGTTTCCTTTAGAAAGTGTGCATCATTATCACACTTTCCTTTAATTTCACATCAAACTAGAAAACAGATGGTTTAAGTGATTCACTAATTTACCATGATCCAAAAGTTAAAATTGACATGCATATTTCAAATACCTATCATTTTGCTGTTTTTATTATATCAATATCAAAGCCCTCTGTGATAGAATATAAAACTTTATCTGAAGTTCAGCTTACCTTCAGTAGTTTTTCCTTTGCACTTTTTTCAGTTATTAACTCTGTAGAATTTACTTCTCTAAAATGCCTAATATTTTCCTTATTTAAAATGAATATTTTGGTGCTCATAGAAGTTAAATTCCCAAACTCTTATGTAATGTCTGATATTTGATTGTTTTTCCTAAAAATATTTTTATAATAATTGCTATTTTTAAAAAATGTTTCAAGGTACCATGATAGCTTATTTCAAAACCAAATTTTGCAATTGAAATTTAGAACTTTTGAAATTAAAGAAACTCCATAATTTTATATTTTGTCAGTTTGCTTTTCTGAGTAGAAAAAACTGAATGTGTTTACTGTATTGCCAAAGGTGCTCTATCTCCCTTGAAAAATCAAGATTTATATTATACTAAATTTGTTAAAACTATATAGTTCGAAGTACAACTATTTCAGAAGTTTCATATGTATCATTGTAAAATTATATTTCATGCAAATGTAAAATTTTATTATCTACATCACCTATTCCATCTCCACAATTCATATATTCTGTGTTACTTAACAACATTTCATTGATAAAAAGATTCTTTGCATGGTCAATCTCTACTGACCCAAGTTCTTTAGAGTTATATTTTAAAAGTACACCGCAAATATAAAGCAATACAAATAATATGGTAGTCATTGTTTTACTTTATAACTCTTTAACTTCATTCTGAAAGTCATTGAATATGCCAATAAAGTTCAAGACCTCATAGTTTGAAATAGTCCATTTTCATAGAATACCACCTTGTATACACACACATATACAAAGAGAGAATATGTTTAATAATAATCATATTTCCATGATGGACACAGCCCATAAAGATACCACATCAATATTTATAGTTGTATGTAAAAGTATATTTACGTGTGTCAGTTTCTGAGTCTAAGTAATGAATGGATAGAGACTATAAGATTTTCTTCCTAGTAATTTTCAAGGTAATATAAATAATGAATTTTTAGGGGACAGAATAGTGGCACTAATTGATGAACTTGAGCTATATGTCTATTTTAAGTCATTGTCTATTACCTAATGGTCAAAATACCAAAACTGGATTTTTAATAGAATCCTTTTTTCCTGTTTTTTTTCCAGTAAGCATATACATATAAATATATTAAAACATAAGCATTGCTCAAATATGAATCATTCTCAGCACTATCATACAAACAAGCATTCTATAATACACTCTGTACATTCCATGTAAGTGTATGAATCTTCTCTTTATTAGATGTTCAGTGTAAGCAGAGGCTTTCTGTGTTTACCTAATGTTTACACACATGTAAGGTTTATTTATACAGATTCCTATATATAATGCTAATGTAACTTTTTTGATATTTGTAGCCTAGATGTTGCTGTATTGTATTTTCTAAGTACTATTAAATGTGATTTGGTCTTCGGAAGACCATGCTAGACGTTAAAAAAAAAAAACCTCCAGTCACAAAGAGGAATAAAATGATGTGTGGTGCATACAAAAAAAGGAGTGATATTAACAATTCGATGAATTCCTAGTTGGTAGACCAGACTGAGCCAGACGCATATATTAAGTGCTGTCTGCTGCCGACGTAAGCTTGTTCAATGCAGTGGAAATGAAGGATCACCTTGTCTCTGGCACTAGCTTATTTGTACATTTTATTTTAAAATGGAAAAATTACATAAATATTTAAATTCTACATCATTTCTCTTTTCTCCATCACACTGTTTATTAATTAACTGTCAAATTTTAAATGTCACTCCACAAAATATTAATCAAAATGTAACAAAGTATTCTCTTTTGTCTGTTTGGATAATTGCGTTATATTATTTTGTTATTACATTATATTATTATTCTGTTATAATCATACAATTTTACATTTAATCCATGCAAACAAAGAATCAGTTTTCCTGACACATTCTTCAAAACCTTTTTTTAAGTTTCTACACATAAGCTACATTTGAATTTGTGCTAAATTAAGATGTGATTTTAGTTCATGTCAGGGTTCCTTAGGTAAATATCTTTTGATAGTATTGAAAGCCCTTGCCACTGTCGTCTAATAACATTGAAGTTGCAGCAAAAGTGTTACATTAATTTTTTTTAAACTACATGGGTATTAGCATACATCAATAATGCCCATAAGAACCTTGTATATGTTAAGGAAATATTGTTGGGTCAATTACTATTGAAGTTAGTAAAATGATATTCTATCTAAAATCACTATCTTCTATAATCTTCTACAATCAGTATCTTCTAAAATCACTTCCTTTTACAGTGTCAAATGAAAGTAATACCTGTCTACACTTGTACATATATTGTAAAATATGTAAATGAGCTTACCAAGCCACCACATATTTTGGACAGGGATTAGAAAACAACAAGTTACTGGTTAGTTCACAACTTTTACCATCATTTTAAAAGGCAATGCAGTGTCAATTTCTGTAAGCAGTAAATGCAGCCATCATCTTAACTTGCTTATGTTCTTTTGTACCATTTCTGACTTTATCGTTAAAGTTACTACCATGTTTCCACCATTTCCTTCAGCAACTCTCTGAAGCATGGAAAACAAAAAAATCTGACCATTTTTAAGGATTTTGAAAATGTAAAATGTCTTTGTACTCATCTAAACATATATTTAGCAGTCAGAAGCCTAACAATGTATCATCTAAAAATTTTCATTTTCTTGTCATATTGACTAGAATGTATCAGGTTCTTACTCATTTTTTTTACCAAAACATTAATTTAAAAGTCCTTAGTAAAAACAAAGAACAATGAAAGATCTTCATAACAGGTTAAAGCATGTTTGAATTCATTATGCAATAAACAACTTCAGTTTTCAAGGATATGAAACCTTTCCATTCATGTACACTATAGATGTAAACTCTATTTCAGAGGTATTTACACTGTTTACAATTTACATTATGAACCCTACAGCAGAGGTGTCAGGCCTGTTGCCCACAACGCTCTCAAGTTCAACTGGAACCAGACCAAAATGTAATTGGAAAATATTTAACAAAATAAATAAAATACAAAAAAACACAGATACTAATTACATTTTAAAAGTAAGTCAATAAACGACCTCCAGGAATCCTTGTTTATGGGTTAATGGTCTCCATTTCAATTTGAGTTTGACACCACTGCTCTACAGTATCAAATTCATTTTGTCAGATAAGGCACATTAACACCTAATACGATAATTTGGACAGAATGTTTGATTTTACTTAAGGAAGATAGAAAACAGATGGAACTTAGTGACACTGAGATTCAAGGAATATGAAATTAGGTAAATCAATAATAAGGAAAAAATTATTTTATCTTTATATGAATTTTTAACCTGTAACTAGAATTTAGAAAGCAGCTAGGTGGTGCAGTGGATAGAGTGCTGGGCCTGGAATCAGACTCATCTTCCTGAATTCAAATCTGGCTTCAGATACTTACTAGCTGTGTATCCCTTGACAATTCACTTAACCTTGTTTGCCTCAATTCCTTGTCTGTAAAATGAGCTGCAAAAGGAAATGGCAAACCTCTCCAGTATCTCTGCCAAGAAAACCCGAAATGAGGTCATGAAGAGTTGGACGCAACTGAAACAATTGAACAAGAATTTAGAATGCTCAAGAAGCACTAGTGTATATTACAGACTTTCAAGATTGTTTTCTTTATTCTTCTTAGAAATCAGAAATTAAGCTTTGTCATGAGTTATAATGGTGTGATAACAAAATCATGATGTTTTAACAATACAAATTACCCAGGAGAAATCATAAAAATGTTTGTATATTTTTTTTTGTCACATAATAGTTCTGCACCATTCCCTGTTCATTCCCTCTCGTTAAGCCAATAGAGTTAATCATTACTTTTTTTCTTCATAGTTTCAACTTTTGTTTTACTGTGTATATATATATGTATGTATGTAAGTATGTATGCATGCATGTATGCATGTATGTATGTATAAAAAGTGAAGGTACAAACTTTTAGTAGACCATGAGTCAAAATCAATATGTTATATATGCCATTCAGGAGGTTTCTCTTGACTTTTAAAAGTATTTCTCTAGAAGTAAATCACCAGTGAAATATTAGTCGCTGGAGAATCAATGATGGAAGGAACAACTAAAAGATCACAGTATTTGTGGTGCATCAGCACACATAAGCTACACAACTAAACAGTGAGATGTTTTGTGGAGGTTAATGAAATTCCATTCATATGGTAGCAGGTTTCCTAAGCTTTAGGTAAAACAATACGTAGCTAAGTTATTGTCTTTTAAATAACAAAAAAGCACAATCTGAGCATTTGTAAACATCAGAGAAATTTTTACATTAGACAGCATTTTCTATAAGAGATTGGAGCACAACATATTTTTTTTCTCCTCTTTGGCCCTTTCTATCCAACATGTAGCCTTTTAAACTTCTTCAAAGATGCGGGAAAAAGTTCATTATTAATGGCAAAAAAAGCAAACTGACTGCTATACTTCCTGGTAGTAAAACAGATTAAGAAGTGGGACAAAGAACTCCTGAAAACATTGAACATATAGCCACACCTATTAAAATTCAACAGTGTGACTTAGAAGATAGTTATAGAGATTGATCTAAATCTCTCCAGAAAATAAAATATACTTGAATGGAAATTCCTTTGAATAGCTATTATGTTTTTAAGGGTCTACCTTTGATAATGAATTTCTTATTCATTTTCCTTTTAATTGAAAAAATGTATATTTGGTTAACTGAATCCTAAAAGAATTTTATCACATAAAAAGTGGTTTTATTTTCCTGTCAAAAAGTATACTTAAGTCAGACTGATAGACCCACACATAGTACTATAACTTAATACTATACTTAGTACTATAACTTAGTACTATAAATAATCAATATGAACATGTTATAAGTTGGCAATATGTATTTGGTAAAAATAGTAGACAAATTATAATAAAATTAAAACATACTGTTGAAAGTAAAGTAACTTGTAAAGATCTCTCATTGTCATTTCCAGGTACTTGGATATTTGATTTTAAAATATGAAGTAAAATTAATTAATATAACACCCTAAATAATATATTACAAATAAAAAATAAATGTCTATTACATATCTTAGAGAGATAAAAATCAGCTTTCTGTCATGTAGTTACTATGTTCAGAGGAATATCATTATACCAGTTTTGTTTTTATATACCCAAGGTAGCACATCAAAAATGTATATATATATATATATATCTACATAATTTATTTTAATCAACCATGATATGCCTTCTTACCCTCCCACCCCAAACTCCTCCACCCAAGAGTACAATGAAAATAAAAATAATTATAAATATGTATAGTCAATCAAAACAAATTTCCTCATTGGCCATGTCCAAAAAATATTTGTCTCATTTTGCATTCTGATGTATAAATGATCCTTAACTTTTTTTTTCTCCTTTAGTTGTTTCAGTTGTTTCTACTATGAGATACTTTACATTTTCTTCTATCTTTCCAGCCTTTTAACTTTGTATTTATATTTCTTGTTGTCGCATGAAGTTATTGTCTTCTGTTTGGTCTGTTCTAGTTTTCAGGGAGTTTGTAGCTTGGACAAGGTTTTGTATCTTTTGTTCCAAGCTGTTAATTCCATTTCTGATTCTTTCATCCATAACTCTCATCTCTCTTATAATTTCTTCCTCAATAGCTCTCATTCCATTTATCAAATATTTTCAATTTTTAACAAAATTCTTGCTTCTCTTCTTCCAGGAATTTCAGTTCAATTTATATCTAAACTTTACTTTAAGGCTTTGCTTATATGTGTTTTAGAGCCATTTTCTTCTTTTGCATTTGTGTCTTGAGCATCTCTGTCACCAAAATAGCTCATGAGAGTCTTTTCTTGTTGTTTGTCCATTCTTTCAGTCTACTTCCTGACTCATTTAATTAAATTTAAAATTCTTAATGTTATCATTAAAATTTTATTGAAAACTTAGTACTTTCTACTGTTGATCTGTTATTTTTTTTAATAAAAGACAGAAAAGCTTCACAGTGTTCTTCATATCGTTCTATAGAGATATTTCAAGGCTGCCCTTGGAAGAAGAAACTATTAAAGTAAAATCCTCCTCTTACCTATGATCTTATTTATTTGCTTTTAACTATACTGAAGCTACATTTATGTGAAGAGAGGATCAAAAACCATTCACTCTGGTGTGTGTGTGTGTGTGTCTGTATATGTGTGTGTGTATGTATGTATGTAAGTGTGTATGTGTAAGACGCATCTGTATGCATCTTGCCAGATGAGTTGGATAACATCAGCTGTGAATGAATTGTAACTGCATGTAGCTACCTTAAGTGACTGGCGTGTGTCTGCTGATTCCCAAACCACTTGTTTATGTTTAGTTGATAGAAATAGTGTAATGTCAATATACAATCCTTGAGGAGACACAATAATGAATTCATTCTGGAATTAACATCAAGACTTAATATACAATTTTTATTATTTATTCCATTTAGTTTGGGTTTTCCAAATAGCATTTTTTTGTAGTTTTGATGTATTATCACTAACATTTGTCCACTGAATAAATCAATCAACAAGCATGTATTAAACACAAGGTATGTGCTAGGCATTGTAGTATATACTGGGAAAAGAAATACAAAGAATGAACAATCCCTAATCACAAGAAGCTTATGTTCTAATGGGGATGATAACAAGAACATAAAAGCACAAATATAAAATTAATAAATACGTGTACAAAATTGTTAAATACAAGGTAGTCTAGGAAGGTGAGCATTGTTAGTTGGGGAAAACAGGAAAGGCTTCATGCAGAAAATTATGTTTGAGCTGTGTCTTCAGGAAGAGAGGGGCCCTATGAGGTAGAAGCAAAGAGACACCTTCCAGGGTTGTGGGACAACCAGTATAAAGGAATAGAGACCAGGAAATGAAGTGTCTCATGTGAAGAACAGAGAGAAGACAAATTTGACTGGATAGCAGTTAAGCAAGGGGAAAGGTTGTGAAGTTTTAAGAGCAAAAGAGAAGTTTATACTTTATCCTAAAGGTAGTAGGAAGCCCCTGGAGTTTGCTGAATAAGAGTCATGTGAGCAGATCCACATGTAAGGAAAATTACTTTGGTATCGTTGGGTTGCATAGATTGTGATGATTAAGAGGCTTGAGTCAGGAAGACCAATTAGGAGGCTGTTGTAATAATTAGGCAAGAGTTGAACTAAAGTGTTAACTGGAGTGGAGAGAAGAGGTCATTTTCTTCAAAGGAGGCTGTGAAAGTAGAAAGATTTAAGAACTGATTGCATATGAGGGTTAAAGAAGAGTGTAGAGAGGCCTAAACTTCTAAAAGGGAAGAGAAGGAAAGAATTATTAGCACAACATCTCTGTAAGCTGTCTAATGGCCCGGCATTATGGGAAGTGCTTCAACCCTGACAGAGGAGAAGTAGTAAGCTGGCCAAGTCCAACATTTTTGCTTCAAATTTAACTTCTTATGACCACCTAAGTATGTTCAAAATTCAGCTAAAATTGTACTTATCTACAGCATGTTCAGTTTTTTTAAAAATCAGTTACCACAAACTTCTGAGGTGTTACATATTCAGATTAGTTATCGTATCATGGCTAATGTCTGGTACATGTCAACAAAGTCAATAGTCTGGCTACCTCAGGGATTTGGTATTTTATGGTGCATTATTACTATCATTATTAGGAATAGGAAATGAATTTTTTGCCCTTTCTGCTCCTTTTTCAGGACTTAGTGACTAATTGCTGAGGTCAGTCTATACAACAAAGAGATCATACTGCTTCGTCTCTCTCTTTTGCTTTTCATCTCTGTTTAGAAGTCTTTCATGTTTTTCTTTCTGTGCTAGGAATTTTTTCTTCTTTCTGTAGCTTTTTGGTTCTTACCTACCTGCACCAAGATCACTTAGCTAACTTGCCAATATTTATATGTTTCAGAATACAAAATGCAATCATAAAAATACGTATTAGTAGCATGGTAAATCTTTCTTTCATTTCTTTTTCTTCTTCTTTTAAAAATTATAGGCTTTTCCTGACAATTTCTAATAATAATGGTCAAGAACCAATACTGGAAGTCCTTCTTAATAGAAAAGATTAGTTCACTATGAATAAGGTGATGATGAAATATAACTCTGGAGTTTTTTATAATGCAGGTGAGAAAGAAAACTATTAAGTATCATTTTGAAAGGTTGAAATTTTGTTTCATCATTTACAATGATTATCCCTAATTAGTCAATTTTTAAAATACTGTTGTGGATTCCAGTATATCAAAATAGTTGAAATATCTCCTTTGATGAATGTTTTGAATATGTCTTTCTAAAGTCATGAAATATTGATTGTCACAAAGAATGTTTTAAATTGGTTCTGTAGAGGCATGATATCTCTTCTTATATAAATATTTATTTAGTTTTCCTAGGCAAAATAAATCTAACTCTGGTATGTTATGATTACTTTATCATGATTATGGAGGGATATTAACAGTACAAGATGTTTAAGAAAAGATGCTTTTCATTCTTAGCATTTTCAGATATTTCAGACAACCTGAGTATTACCACTGTCTCAGCTATAAATCACAGATTTATAGGTCAGATTTATTCATTGAAATTTTTCAAAAAGAATAAAAGATCTGATTTTAATGAAAATCAATTGCTTTACATAAATCTTGGGTTACTACTCCAAAGCTTTTATTTCTTTTTGAAACATTCAGGATTCCCATGATCTTGAGAGGATTATATATTTGTTACATCATGGTGACACTATTTAAAAACAAGGATCTATGTGATGATATTCTATTTTCTTCCACATCTAGAAATTTGAGGAAAATAGTTTTCTATTTCCTTAGGTAAATTTAAGGATTGAATAGAGGGTTCTACACGTGCAATGAGGCCCACCTGTGGCAAGGATGCTGTCCTTGTGTGTGGCTCAAAGGGAGGCTGAATAGACATCTCTTGCCTCTTCTCCCCCAACCTTCCTCCAAGAGAGACTTCCATTCCTGCCAGGAAGGGATAGCATGAAGTTGGGGACAGAAGCCACCACTCTGCTCTCTTCAGAAAGAAAGGAATTGGGCTAGAATTATATATATCTGCTCCTTTAAATATTGTTAATCTGGGGATATAGTCTGGGGATCGGGTTCCGTCTAACTTTTTATTACTTTGTCATTTCTGGGAGGAAGGGAGCCCTCAAGCTTATATCCAAGGCTTGACTTCTTTCCCACCAAATTCCAATTCCACAATGAATATATACATATATAGAATAGCAAAGAAATCCATTTATCCGAATCAGTAGCAAAAGAGTTATCAGAGAAAGTAAACACATAGGAAAATATATGCCAGACAATACAGAATGAAGGAGCTCTCCCATTGGGACCAAGGTAACTCAACTCAACCAAAAGAGATTGTCCTGGATCTCACAAAAGGGAAAATTCCCCAGTCTCTACAGTAGCAAGCTGGGAATGTTGGAGACTCTCCTCTAGTCGCATATTTTTCCTGAGTCTTTTCTTTCAGTGACCTAAATTGGAGTTGGCCTCTTTCACCTTCTTTTTCGAAGCTGAAAACTGACTTAATGGCTACCTTTAAAGAAGACTCTTGCTTGGCGAGTCTTGAAAGGTGACTCCCACTTGAAGATTCCCCACCTCTCACCAACTCTGCCCCACCCCTCATAGAGGGGAGGGTCTTCCTATCCACCAATAAGGAGAGAGTCCCATACCAATTGGGTTACAAAATTAATGTTTTGGATGTGTGGAATTTATTTTACAACAATATACACCAAGAATAAACTTTTGAAAAATTATTATCAAGATATGAATGTTAACAACAATTGTTTGCGCTTTCAAAATATATTTTTATGCTTAAGTATATAATTCACTAATCTCTATTTTGACTTTCATCTTTCCAACTGAAGGATTCTTTGAAAATGCTAAATCTGGAGTTATCAAGGTTTAAATCAAATGGGATCTCAGAGACAGCATCATTTTTTTAAAAAAAAGTTACGTTATTCTTAAATTATAGTCAGAAAAAAGAAGGCTCTACTGCTGGCACTCTTTGGAAGACTCTAGAGGTAAGTCCATGATCCTCTTCTGCTTAATTCTCTCTTGAACTCATTCTTAGATGAATATGGAAGATACCTGTCTCTGCTTCTGGTCCCTTTGCTTTCCAACCCTTCCTCCACATAGTTGAACACAGATTAAAAAATAAAGTATTAGCAAAGGGACTAAAACAAAATAGCACAAAAATTATATACCATGACCTGTTTGGATTTATACTAGGAATGCAGGGTTGTTTTTCTGTGAATAAAAATATAAATTTAATTAACCATGTTAATAAGAAATCACCAAAATTCATATGATTATATGAATATATGCACAAACCTATTTCTGTTTAAAAATAAAACACTAGAAAACATAGAAGTAAATGGACTTTTTCTTAAAATGATATATATATATACACCCATATGCATATTGCATATACACATGTGTATATACACATACTTGCATGTGTCATATGTTGTAAATACACATATGTATGTATATGTATGTGTATCGAGAGCTACAATTATTTATAATGAAGATGAGCTAGAATTTTTTCCAATAAACTCAAGGGTGAAATATGGATGTCAATTGGAACCACTTCTATCTGACATAGCAATAGTCCAAGAAAAAGAAATTGAGGAGATAATGAAGTGGATGAAGAAGAAATGAAATAATCATTTTTTTTCTGATGATATGATAGTATATTTAAAGAATTAACTTTAGTTAATTGAAATTAATTCAAAAATTAATAACTTCTTTCCTTATTAATGAACACTTTGTAGTTGAATCTACAGAAGAATATGCTTCAGTAGTTTGATTTTAAAATATTTTGTGATTTCTATAGTTATTTTGAATGAGATTTACTTTTCTATTACTGTCTCTTAGATATTGTTATTATTATACAGGAATGCTATTGATTTCTTTAGGTTTGCTTCATAGCCTGCAACTTTGCTGAAGTTATTAAGTGACTCAATTAAGATTTTTACTGATTCCCTAGAATTTTCTAAGTAATCCATCATGTCATCATCAAATAGGCACAGTCATATTTCTTTCTTTTACCTATCTTTATGCTTTCAATTCCCTTCTTTTATTTCTTGCTATTTCTAGCATTTTGATGATGATGATGATGATGATGATGATGATAAAAATAATAGCTAGCATTTACATGGTACTTTATGGTTTTCAAAACACTTTACAAATTTTATTTCATTTTATCCTCACAACAATACTAGGAGGCAGTTGCTATTATTATCTTCATTTTACAGATGAGGAAACTGAGATAGGCAGTAGTTGAATAACTTAGGCAGGGTCACACAGCTAGTGTCTGTATTTGAACTCAGGTATTCCCAATTCCAGTTCCAGTGCTCTTTCCACCATACCACCTGGAAATAAATTAAATAATAGTGCGGAGAGTAAGTATCCTTGCTCTACTCTATTTGTTGGGAAACTTCCTGTAATGTCTCCATTGCATATAATAGTTGCTTTTAGTTTTAGGTAAATTCTTTTCATGACATTGAAAAATTTCTCTCTATATTGTGGTCCTCTCCATACTGTGTATGGTTTTTTTTTTTGTTTTTTTTTTTACCATGAGTGAATGTTGTACTTTGTCAAAGGTTTTTCTTCATCTATTAAAATAATCATCTGATTTGGGATCTTTTCCTTTGTAACATGTTTATTGTTTTCCTAATGTTGAAACATCCTTTTCTCCCTAGCATAAATCCAACATGATTATAATGAGTGATTTTATGGGTAGATTGCTATATTCTGACACAATTTTATTTTAAAATTTTGAATTAATATTCCTTAATAGTGTTGGTCAATACCTCTTTTTTGCTTTATGTCTCCCTGGTTTATGTAATAGAATTATATTTGTCTCCAAAAAAAGTATAGTCACGTGCTTTCCTTCTCACATTTTGAAAAATAATTGTCCTTTAAAAGATTTATAGAATTATCCTGTGAATCCATCTGGGACAGGAGTTGCTTTTTTTCTGGGTTTTTGTTGTTGTTGTTGTTTGCTTGTTGTCTGTTTTCCTTTGTTCTTTAGATAGTTCTATTTCTTTTTACTGAGATTGGATTATTTAAGGTCTCTGATCTTTTTAGCTTGGTATTATATTTTTTGAGGTATTCTTCTGTTTCTTTTGTCTTCTTTGTTTTTTGAGAACATAATTGTGTCTAATAGTTTCTGATCATTATTTTTATTTCTTCTGGTGTTATGATTTCACCTTGTTCATTTGTTATTTTGTTAATTTGATTTTGTCCTCTTTTTAATCAGTTTGTCTAAAAGTTTTATCAGTTGTATTGATCTTTTCAAAGAATCGGCTTTTCTATAATCTTTGTTTCAAATTTATTGATTTCTCCTTGAATTTTCAGTATCTCCTCCTTTTGGGGGTTCTTTTGTGTTAGTTTTTTTTTTACATTCGCTTTCTTTCTGAGTTTCTTGTAAGTAACAGATTGTGGAGTTTTGGTTTGTTTTTCAGTTTTTTACTTTCTTTTATTGAATTGTATGATTCATTCACATTTAAAGTTATGAGATTTAGATTTTCCTCCATTTTTCTCTAATTTTGCTTTTATTGAATTTGAATAACTTGTTGTTATACTTCCTCTTTAAAGACAATATTTTGCCTCCATGGTTATTTTTGCTTAATCTACTTTAAGGCAATTTTATTCTCACATACTTCATTCCTTTCACTCACAGGTGCCCTTTCCTCCTATTTGTCACCCCTTTCCCTAGTTTTTGGATTTTTACTTATGTAACAGAGATTTGAAGTATGACAAGACTCCCTAATATGGATGCATCCCCTTGGGAGACACTAGGGATCTGCTTCTGGGACAAAACATTTTGTCTTGTCATAGAGGTGACAGCAGTCTCTTTCTATTGCCTACAATACTGGAACTTCTTGCGTTCTTAAATCTGACTGAGGCACAGTTTCTCTCTTTCTAGAGGTATCCAGAGATGAAGAACTCATTAATTCACAGCAGGGACACAGTGTAGTAAGCTGGAGAGAAAAGTCTCAGGACCTCTTCCCTTTCCTTTAGACCTTGAGACCCTAGGATATGGGCTTGAAGTTTTGGTTTCATTTCAGAGAAAACAGAGAGAGCAAAAATAAAAGCCAACAACAGAGTATAGGATCTAATGTTTAGGGAGAAATGGGAACCAAATAAAGAAGAAAGAAAATTCAATAAGAAGAAATTGAATGAAAGAAAATGGGCAATTGAGCATAGTGGTCCACACCATTAGTCCTTGCTGTTGGCTGAATTCTAAGCTGCAGCAAGGGTACACACACACACACACACACACACACACACACACATCTATATGGATATACCTATATCTATATCTATATCTATATCTATATCTATATCTATATCTATATCTATATCCATCTATCTATCTATTTATGACATCCATTTGGTAAGCTCCTAGGAGGGGAAGGCCACCAGGCTTGCTAACAATGAGTGAACCAACTCAAATCTTAGAAACAAAGAAAAAAACTGCATTAGATCTTACCAATCTTCCCAGGTTTTTCCATAGTACTCATATTTGTTATTTCTTATGACACAATAATGTTTCATTCTATTTATATGCCATAATTTATTTAAAAATTCTCCACTCACTAGACACTATTTCTAGTTCTTCTCTACTACAAAATTAAAACTATGAATATGATGATATTTGTGGATCCCCCTGTTCTTGATTTAGTAGATGCATATTCCTGGTTGTAGGATCTCTGGATTAAAGGGTATGAGTATTTCAGTCATTTGTTGAAGAATTCCATATTATTTCCCAGAAGAGTTGAACCAAGTCATAGCTCTGTTAAAAGTATGACCCTCCAAAATGGACTATTTTTGTCCTTTGTCATCACTGTCAATTTGCCAGTTATGAAGTAAAACTTCAGAAATATCTTAATTTACATTTCTCTTGTTATCAGTGATCTGGAGCAGTCTTTCATATAGTTGGTAATAGTTTGCAACACTTTTTAGAACTGTTTTGATATCAGATTTTTAAGAGATATTTGATACAAAGATTTTTCCCAATTCATAATTTCCCTCATTATCCTAGTTGCATTAATTTTATTCATTAAAAAGGTTTTCATATAATGAAAATTATATCTTTTATCCTGTATAGTCTCAGTAGATAGAGGTATAAAGCAGAAAAAAAGGCATTTAGTTTGAATTCAGAGAATCTGTTTTCAAATGTGACCTCTTCCTTTGTAACCTTTGGAAAAGCCACTTTATCACTATGGGCCTCAGTGTCTTCATCTGTAAAATGAGAGAGTTGTAATAGATGACCACTAAGGTCTTTTTCAAGTCTATGTCTATGATTCTAAGACGTATATCCTTTTTAATATGCAGAATTCTCCTTCTGGGCATAATTTTGAAAACTAACTTCATTTAAATCCTCCAGTTAGCTTTTTTAAAATTATATGGCTTTTTTATTTATCCACATGGAATTTATTGTAGTATATGGTACAGATCAGTTGTTCTAAATCTATTTTTTGCCAACCTACTTTTCATTTTTTCCAGCAGTCCTTATAAAAAAATGAAGGCTTTCCCCTAAGGAATTTATGTTGTTGCCTAAATTAAAGAACTCGTTTACTTGTTCAATTGTTTCTGATTCTCATATCCCATTCCTGTGATTTACCTCTTTATTTTCAACCAACACCAAAATACGTTGTTTATTATTGATTTTTATTATTGGTTGAGTTCTGAAAGCACTATCCCTTCTACATTCCTATCTTTTTTCATCATTTCATTTCTGATTATTTACCTTTTTTCTTCAAATGAATTTTGCTCAGTTTTATAAAGTAATCCCTTATTAATTTGATTGGCATTAAACTTGTAACTGAGGTAGTGTCATCATTGTCCCCACCAAAAAAATTAGCAATGAATATCCTTCAAATTATTTGTCTTAATAAACTTCTGTGAAGAATCTTTTTAAATTGTATTCATGTTTTGAGTATATCTTGGTCATATTGACTCTATGTTATTATGGATTTTAACTTTTAAAAAGGCACATATCAAGCCTGCTATCCCTAACCTCTTCTCTCTCCTCCTCCCCAGGTTCCTATGGTCCTCCCATTAACCATACTGCAGCCATGGAAATGGCAACCACAGAAGTACTGAAGATTGGTAAGAAAATCTATGAGGGCAAAACAAAAGAAGTCTATGAGTTCTTGAATAGTCCTGTAAAAAGTCCTCTTGTAGTCTAAAAACTAGGTGATAGCAGGCAATGCAGCTAGAAAAAAATCACCTGGAAGGAAAAACTGCACTCTCAAAATTACCAACTACATTCTTGAGCTGTCACATAAGCAAGTATCAAAAACACTTTCACCAAAAAAAAGTGTGATAAAGCTTTTATTGTACCTCAATATGAAATTATTCCAATTGAATGGGTATATAGAAAAATTGCAACTGGTTCTTTCCTCAAAAATCCTGGTGGCAAAGAATATAAGTTCTACCACCTAAAGTGGAATTATTTTTCAAGGATGATGCCAACAATTATCCACAGTGATCTAAGAACAGCTTAATGCTGCAAAATGGTGTTTTGCTGGATTTAACATAGGTCAGACTAAAGGATATCATGAATCATTCTACATGAGGTATTTTTGAAATACTGAAAAAATCCTGGTTACCTAAGAAACATGGTTGACATGAAGATTGAATTTAGTGTTGGCATAACTACAAAATAAATTGTTCTTGCTGATGTTATTGATAATTATCACTGGAGGCTCTGGCCATCTGGTGATAAAACTCAACAGAAAGACAAGCAGTCATACCATACTTTAAGGAAGTGACTCCTGAAGGCCTCCAGATGATGAAGGAAAACTTTGAACGGGTTGCAAAGAGAGTGAGGTTGCTTCAAAAAGTGGAAAATCCACGCAGAGTTGTGATATTGATTGGCACAACTTCTGACCTTGGTCATTATGAAAAAATTAAGATTTGGGGAAGCTATGGAATTCCATGTGAACTTTGAGTAGCATCTTTCCAATAAGGGCCAGATGAAAGTCTATAGATTAAAGCCAACTATGAAAAAGATGGTGTTCCCACTATACTTGTGGTAGTAGCTTGCAGATACAATGGTTTGGGATCAGTGACGTCTGGTAACAGTCATCAACTTTCTGCCCCTTATACCTGGTAGGGGAGCTCAGCATGTATGGTCCTCATTTTTATTTTCTAGTGATCTTGTCTGTTCAACTATACTTGTACCATAGGAAGCAGCTCAGTTTGTAGCTGAGATATTTGGATTAAATAACCATTTGTTATGGGCTAAACCTCGAGGAAGCATGTTAAACACATGGGTTTCCTTGAAGAAGGTGGATAAGAAATTCAAAGAGTGCAATTTATAAGAAGAATGCAGTGCATTTTAAAAAGTGGAAAATAAAAAAATTCTAATTTAGCTTCAAAAAATTACAGATCAGGCAAGAGAAAGGATGATTCTAGATGTGGAGCCAAGATGGCCAAGAAAAGGCAGCAATTCACCCGAGCTCTCCCCAAAACCCCTCCAAATAATGTCATAAAACAATTCCTGGAGTTGCAGAACCCACAAAAGGATGGGGCAAAATAATTTTCCAGCAAAAGACAACTTAGAAGTTCAGTAGGAAAAGTCCATCGCACAGAGGTGAGAGTGGAGCACAGTTCAGCGCAGGCCACATCAGCACAGACCAGGCCCCAGCAAACCAAGAGCAGGTCTTGGAAGCCGCTGTATCAGCAGTGGCAGCAGCTGCTTCCAGAGCTCTCAGCACACAGAAGTTAAGGGGGTTAAACAACTGATCAGTAGGAGACTAAAGGGGTCTCTTTGCATGCAGCAGGGGCAGGACTCTGTTACTTTGCCCATACTTAGATCTGAGTTGCAGTCCTGGGTGTCAATCCCAGGACAAGGAGGAACACTAGCACACTAGAACTTGTGGCCACAGTGGAGTAGGGACCCTCATCACATAAAAGAGTGCTTGTGGTCACTCATAAACCAGAGCAAAGGCCAGAAGAGTAGTAAATACACCTCTCTTTAGATTATACCACCTTGGAAGAATTGAAAACTTGCAGGTCCCTAGAAGTATCTCTGAAAACAGCTGCACAAAACCCTTAAAGTTTGGAACAGTGCATCCTCCACCCTGGATGCAGAACCCCACTTTAACAAAGAGTTAAGAAATAGACTGAAAAACCAAATGAAGGGAAAAAATTCTGACCAAATAAAGTTACTATGGTGACAAGGAAGATCAAAACACACGCTCAGAAAAAGACAACAAAGTCAAGGCTCCAACATCCAAAGCCTCCAAGAAAATTATGAATTGGTCTCAGACCATGGAAGAGCTCAAAAAAGGATTTTGAAAATCAAGTAAGAGATGTAGGAGAAAAATTGGGAAGAGAAATGAGAGTGATGCAAGAAAATGATGAAAAAAGAGTCAACATCTTGATAAAGAAGAAACAAAAAAAAAATCTAAAGAAAATAACATTTTTAGAAAACAGAATAGCTCAAATGGTAAAAGAGGCACAAAAATCCCCAGAAGAAAAAAAAACTCCTTAAAAAGTAAAATTGGCAAAATAAGAAAAAAGGTATAAAAGCTCACTGAAGAAAATAATTCCTTAAAAATTCGGATTGAGCAAGTGGAAGCTAGTGACTTCAAGAGAAATTGAAGAACAATAAAATAAAACCAAGAGAATGGAAAAATAGAAGACAATGTGAAATATCTCCTTGGAAAAACAACTGATCTGGAAAAAAAAATAGATCCAGGAGAGAGAATTTAAAAATTATTGGACTACCTGAAAGGCATGATCAAAAAAAAGAGCCTAGACATCATCTTTGAAGAAATTGTCAAGGAAAACTGCCCTGATGTTTTGAACCAGAGGGTAAAATAGAAAGGGAAGGAATTCACTGATCACCTCCTGAAGGAGATCCCAAAATGAAAACCCAGGAATATTATAGCCAAATTCCAGAACTCCCAGGTCAAGGAGAGAATATTGCAAGCAGCCAAAAAGAAACAATTAAAATATCATGGAGCCTTAGTCAGGAAAATACAAGATTTAGCAGCTTCTACATTAAAGGATTGGGGAGGGCTTGGAATATGATATTCTGGAGGGCAAAGGAGCTAGGATTACAACCAAGAATCGCCTACCCAGCAAAACCAAGTATAATCCTTTGTGGGAAAAATTGACATTCCATGAAATAGGTGTCTTTCAAGCAATCTTGATGAAAAGACCAGAGCTGAATAGAAAATTTGACTTTCAAATACAACACTCAAGAGAAGCATAAAAAGGTAAAAAGGAAAGGGAAATCATAAGGGACTTAATAAGGGTAAACTGTTTACATTCCTACATGGGAAGATGATACTTGTAACTCATAAAAACTTTCTCATTATTAGGGCAGTCAAAAGGAGTATACATAGACAAAGGACACAGATGTGAGTTGGATATGAAGGGATGATATCTAAAAAAATTAAATTAAATTAAGGGGTGAGAAAGAGGAATGCATCTGGAGAAAGGGAAAAGGGGGTAGAATGGAGTAAATTATCTCACATAAAAGAGGTAAGAAAAAGCTTTTACAGAAGAGAGGAAGGAAGGCAGAGAGGTGAGTGAACCTTACTCTCATCAGAATTGGTTCAAAGGGGAAATAAAATATACGCACAATTGGGTACACAAATCTATCTTGCCCTAAAGGAAAGTGGAAAGGGAAAAGAACAAGAGAAGAGTGGGAGGGGGTGATAGAAGGGAGGGCAAATTGGTGGAGGCAGTAGTCAGAAGCAAAACACTCTTGAGGATGGACAGGGTGAAAGGAAAGAGAGAGGAGAATAAACGGGGTGGGGGAGGAATAGAATGGAGGGAAATACATTAAGCAATAGTAATTGTGAAAAAAATTTTGAAGCAAGTTTCTCTGATAAAGACCTCATTTCTCAAACATATACATAACTGAGTCAAATTTGTAAAAAATAAGAGCCATTCCCTGATTGATAAGTGATCAAACTATATGAACAGTTTTCAGATGAAGTAATCAAAGCTATCTACAGCCATATGAAAAAAAATGCTCTAAATCACTATTGATTAGAGAAATACAAATTAAAACAATTCTGAGGTACTACCTCATACCTATTAGATTGACTAATAGCGCAGAAAAGGAAAATGACAAATGTTGGAGGGAATGTGGGGAAAATGAGACTAATGTCTAATGCACTGTTGGTGGAGTTGTGAATTGTTTTAACCATTCTGTAGAACAATTTGGAACTATGCCCAAAGGGCTATAAAACCAAGCATACATACCTTTTGACCTAGCAATACCACTTGGATCATTGTATTGCTATTATCAGCAATACAATGATACAAGATAACTCAGAAGGACTTAAAATGAAAAATGCTATCCATCCCCAGACAAAGAAGTGATGGTGTCTGAATATAGGTTCAAGCATATAATTTTTTTTACTTCCTTTATTTTTCTTGGGTTTTTTATTGAGAAGGGTCTCTGTTTTCTTTCACAACATGACTAATATGGAGATATGTTTTGCACGACTACACATGTATAGCCTATGTCGGATTGCTTGACTTCTCAATGAAGGGGGTGGGAAAGGAATAAGAGAGAGAATTTGGAATTCAAAGTTTTTAAAATAAATCTCAAAAACTAGTTTTACATGTAATTGGGGGAAAATAAAATACTAAACAAAAAAAGAAAAGATGATTCTAAACTTATCATAGAAAAATACTAATAAAATTCTGATTTTTTAAAAAGGCACATATCAAACTAATACATCATTGGTAGAGTCATAACTCCAAATGGTATAACCATTTCAGAAAGTCATTTGCAATTAAAATAATAAAACAAATAAAGTGATGAAAATGTGACTTTTTGAACCAGAGATTCCATTATTTGGCTTATGCTCCAAGGAAGCCATTAATAAGAAAAAAGTTCCCATATATTCCAAAATATTAATAGGAGCACTTTTTGTAACAGCAAAAAATTAGAAACAAAATCCATCAATTGGGAAATGGCTAAATAAACTGTGGTGTAAGGGAATATTACTGTGCTATAAGAAATAATGTGTGTGATGAATATGGAGAAGTATGGAAAGATCTATACGAACCAGTGCAAAGTGAAGTAAGCAGAGCCAAGAAAATAATATACACGATATGTATAACAATATACATGGAAAGAAAAATGACACACCAAAAAAATCAAAAGTAAATATGATAAATATCAAGTAGGACTCGAAGAGATATGAGAAGATATCCACAACATATCCCTTCATGGGAATGGGAGGTTCACTGGTGTTACACATCACACATTTTCAGACTTTTTCAACGTATTGATCAGTTGTGCTAATATTTTTCCTTTCTAAAAAAAATATTGTGAAAATAAATAAACAATAAATATTGTCATTCAGGATGGTTCTTTGGGAGGGGAAGGGGGAGAGATATATGGGCTTACTATGGTGATGTTAAAAACTGAAAATATCAATAAGACATTTTAAAACAAAAGAAAATTTTTTAAAAAGAAAAAAGGTTCATATGTATCTATATAATTGGTGTTATTCTGAGTGTGCTTTATCTTTTTATCATTTCCATCAGTTACAGGCCTCACCAGCTATGTTCACATTATTACTGTCTAGTTCCCCTGTTCTGTTGGGGAGGAAAGGGGGAAGGCAACAAACATTTATCAAGCCTGAAACATGTGCCAGGAACTGTGCTAAACACTTTACAAATATTATCTCATTTGACCCTCACATTAATCCTGTGAGGTACCCCTATTTTACAGCTGAGATAACTGAAGCACACAGGGTACATATGTATTAGTTTGATATGTTTTTATTAATAAAATTTAATAAATTAATTAATAAAATTAAATAAAATTATTTTATTAATTTTTATGATAAATTTAGAATCACCTTTTCTTTTTTATTTAGTATTCTATTTTCCTCCAATTACATGTAAAACCAATTTTTAAGATTCGCTTTAAAAACTTTGAGTTCCAAATTCTCTCTCTTCCTCCCTTCCCACCTCCCTCATTGAGAAGAGCTGACTTGCCCAGAGTCACACAGCTAATGTCTGAGGCCAGACTTGAACTTGGTTCTTAACACCAACTGTTTTTTTCCAAAGTGATATTTACTTCAGATATATCAAGAGCAAACTACAGATATTTTTCCCCAACATCTTAGAAGTATTCATTCCCTACATTACCACAGACTCTGGGGTGATGGAGGAATGAGTGGGCTCAAAATGTAGCTCAGTTCTATTACACTGAGTACTGGTCTCTTAGGCTGACCTCTTCCCACTTGCAGAGGACCCTACTTGCCTGCAGGAGACAGAGACACAAATACACATTCATGTCATTCCATCACATGGGAGGCTCCTGAACTGACCTCCTCTTACTTTCAAGGAACCCTTCCTACCTACAGGTCAAGACTATTTTATCAGCTCCCCACACTGTTCTCTTCACCTGAGCTACCTAGCATCTTGAGAAGACTGCACTCTAGACTAAACTAATAGTGATATCAATAACCTACCTAAACTCATTCATCAATAATTAACTTCCTTCCACCCAGTCATATCTTCCCCATTGCAGGGATCTTAACCCTGAGATGTTTGGACTAGCACTCTCAGTAAATTAATTTACTGTATATTGTCATTTTCATTATATTGATAAGGCCCAACCATAAGCAATGAATGTATATCTTTATTTCTGTAAAGTCTATTTTGTAATTTATGTTCCACCGACTTTAAATAGAATTTTAAAAGTATTGGAGGGGTTTGGCAATTTGTCTCCTCTTGCTTGAAAAGTAATCAAAACATTTCATTTTCCCTGGTTTTATGATTTTCATGTTTTCTTCTTTGCTCACGTCATATTCAAGCTCTCTTTAGTGCACACTAGTTCATGTTAGTGTCATTTTAGAACACATTGATATGTATGGAAATGTAAGGGCATTTGAGGAGTAGATTGTCTTTTCATACTCATGTTTACATATGTGTGTGTGTGTGCCTACTGCTTATATGAATAGAAGGGGAAAAATGCTTTTAAAAGATGTGGTATCTGATGGAATATGTTACCAAGGTTTCACAAATGACTGAATTTCACTAAAATTTGTATTAAGTATTTAGTCATGCTAATCCTCTAACAAGTATGCTTTCTATACCTTGATATTCATTAGTATTAGTGTGAGTTATTCATGCATTTATCTCTAAATTTAACCCTAAGTACAACATGATTCCTATTTTTATATAAGGGAATGACATAGAGTATAAATTCAAGAATGTCTTTTACACTGTATGTTTAAAAATGTAGCTTCTCAGAAAATAGATAATAAACCATGTGTTTTAATGGATATATTTTAGAAAT
Organism: Vombatus ursinus; assembly: GCF_900497805.2. Taxonomy (NCBI): domain Eukaryota; kingdom Metazoa; phylum Chordata; class Mammalia; order Diprotodontia; family Vombatidae; genus Vombatus; species Vombatus ursinus. The sequence continues at coordinate 1,994,821 of NW_020954702.1, forward strand.
CTATCTTTAAGTACAAAATGACAAAAATATCCAGACAGTATATTGCATCTATTCGCATTAATAACTTAGAAATTGTTGTTGGTGGTGGTGGTGGTGGTGGTGGTGGTGGTGGTGGTGGTGGTGTGTGTGTGTGTGTGTGTGTGTGTGTGTGTGTGTGTGTGTGTGTGTGTGTGTG
>NW_020954702.1:1995005-2024396 GCF_900497805.2 Vombatus ursinus
GTGTGTGTGTGTGTGTGTGTGTGTGTGTGTGTGTGTGTGTGTGTGTGATGGTGTAAAGTCCTGAGTCGTTCTATCACAGTAGTGCTGAAGAAAAAGATCTGTTGTTTCTTTTTCAAGTAAAAGTCCTGATATCATCCTTCTGCATGATGAAATTCCAAAGTATTTTTTAACTTTTATAGAGTAGGTAGACATGTGCTAAGAGTAGTTTATTATATCACAAATTACATGTTTGGGAGGCTATTTTTATAATTGCTAGATGATTGGCTTCAGACCACAATTAATGTGATGTCATTCTCCACTGTAATAAACACACTTTTTTTCTTTCTTTTTGGCAATAATGTAATATTTAAGAGTCTGTCCTTGAACTATGGATTATTTGTTATTAATTGAATATAAGGATCTAGATCTAGATCCCCAAAGGAATGTTAGAAATCATTTGGTTCAAGCACCTCATTTTTAAAATGAGGAAATTAAGGCTCAGAGAGATTAAATGATATATTGAAGGCTATGCGAGTAGTAAGTGACAAAAGTGAGATTTGAACTCAGATCCACTGACTCCAAATCTATCTTACATGAAGTTCTTCCCTGTTGGTGCATTAACATATATAATGAGCGAGTGTTTTCACCAATATTCTCATAGACTCAGTCCAGAAGTACATATCATATCATCTCCCAAAAGTAAAAAGTCTCATATTGTACCTTAACATTGAAATGAAAAATAATCTTAGCTGAAGTGATCCGGAATTGAGAAGAAAAAGTAATGAATAACCTAACATTTCTTATCTACTTTTAATGTCGAGTTCTACTTTCTCTCACCTCTTGAAACATCAGGCTCACAATGCTTTCGTGAGAATCGCTTCTTCTCAAACCTCTTTCACCTAACTGCTACTAAAGTGAACAAAGGCTACAATCTTAATTCCTTCAAACTTCGTTCTTTGTATAGGATATGAGGCCGGAAAGATACTGGAGCCAGAATGAACATGAACTCTAGGAAGCCAAATATTACTCATGATTATTCAATGATGAAGCACTAGTATGTAAGGAAGGCTTCATGTTACCCACCTCCTTCCTAGCTAACCTCTGTTTAGGATTATGGGAGGGGCAGAGTGCTGCCGGCAATTAATTTTGTTCACTTTAAAATTAATTTCCAGTTAGCCAGTTGCTACTGATATTGAATTTTTACCTTTCCATAATTATAAAGAATATGAAAGTGGAGAGACAGATATTAAAGGGGATAATCTGATTTTGTAGGCAAACTGACTTGTCGAAGATCAAATGACTACAGCATATTTAAGGTTACTATCCTCTTTTCCTTCTTGTTCTCTGCTGCAGTAGAAGCTCCTCCCTCCCCCCATGTTGCCATGGTAACACTATATTTGGCTGCTAGGTCTGTCGTAAGTTATTGAACTGAGACTGGCTTTTGGTTTAGCAGATAATTAGGTCTGTCTCACAGGTTCATTTTCCTGAGACTGGGATGTGAATATGACCTACAGCTGCCCTCAATTTCAGTGTCACAGAAAAAAAAATTAACCCTTCCTGAACTCTCCACAGACCTGACTGGTAGGTGTATGAGTTTCTTTCACTGTCATGTTCATCACAGCACATCGTAATGAATGTAGATGATGATTTCTCAGTTCCCTATTTATTTTAATCTTATCTTAATTCTCAGACCGAGAAGAATGATGCATAATGTTGCATGTCTAACATATACTGAAGGGCTGTTTTCATAGTCAAATACATATTAATACTTTATTATATATAATTATCGGTTGAGTAGGTTGTACTGCTTATCAGTGGTTCTCTAAGTTAGACTAAAGAAGCATGTGTTTTTCAGAAATTAGGAACTAGAGATAATTACAGATGTACTGAATAATAACTTAAGCACAGTTCTTTCCTCTTCTCTTCGGTGGAATATGAAGCACTAAACAAGCAACCACAAAAGGAGAGACTTTCCATTATTACATCTACATCATGGTACACTCTAATGGATATTTACATCTTTATTGGCACTTTACTGTTTATCATAAAAAATGCTAATATTTAACAATGCCAACAAATTTAATCAGCTCTATGCTTGAAATTTAGAAAATCATCAATTCTTAAAGGTTGGATTTGTGGTAAGATTTGATTAAAATTTAACTTTTGTTAATGACAAAGACTGGTTGAGCGTGCAGAAAAGATAGTGAATTTACAAATAGTAGATTCATAACTATCTTGCAATTTACTTATATATTTTACATTTTGCTTAAGGGAAAAGGCACCAAAGAGTAGTAAATAGAGAACCAGCCTTGAAGTCTGAAAGACCTGTGTTCAAGTTTACCTGGGCACATTGCTGAACCTCTCAGTGCTGCTACACATTTTCTTGACCAAAAATTATGAAGCAGTGCTAGTGTACTCTTTCACAGAGAGATTCCTTATCAAGAGTTCCCTATACCAATGAAATTGCAGATCTGCTAAAAATAATAATAACAATAATTCCTGCAAGAACATAAACTTCTTAAAGGTAGAGCCTGTATCCCCATAGCTTTGCACAGTCAAAGTTTAATAAATGTTTGTTGCTCATGTTTTGAATAGAGAAATATGAGATTAATAGGTAAGAGTGTATTTTAGTGGGGGAAAAACAACAGGAAATTGCCTCAAGGCAATTTTTATTTGACTTTTTTTTGCGCAGATTATCTGGACCCTTACACTGAATTGGCTGGTGAATCCCACAACAATGGTAGTAGAATTTTCAAAAAGTGAGTAAATTTTTCTCCATTTCTTTCACTAGTTAGATATAGTATATATTAAACATATGTATATTTACATATTTCATATGTGGTTTGTGTTTTAGTACAAGTGTGTATATTCTGTGGAGCCTTTGGAAGAATGCATTCAAACTCTAAGGGGAGGCAATATCTCTGATGGAGGAAAAATGGAGTTACTCAAGTTCCTGTTGAGGAAGGGATAAAGGGATATCAAGATGGTGGACTCAATGAGGATTTGGGGGAGGGGTAAAGTTGCTGTGAAAGGAAGCTACCATTTGCATTTGGAAGTATAGGACCCAAGTTTATAAAGGGAATGGTTTCCTCACACTTATCAGATTGAGTAAAATGATAGAAGGGGAAAATGACAAATGTCTAATATTTAGACAAATGTCTAACAATAGTAAGGAGATGTAGAAAAATTGAGACACTAATAAATACACTGTTGGTGGAACTGTGAACTGATCCAATCATTTTGGAAAGCAATCTGAAATTATGCCCCCAAAATTATAAAACTGTATATCCTTCGGCCCATCAACACCACTATTAGGTCTGTTTCCCAAAATGATCAGGGAAAAAGGGAAAGAACCCATATGTTCTCAAATATTTATAGCAGCTCTCTGTGGTGGCAAAGAAGTGGAAATTGAGGGGGTGCCCATCAATTGGGGAATGGCCAAACAAGTTGTGGTACATGATTGTGATGGAATACTACTATGCTATGAGAAATGATGAGCTTGATGATCTTAGAAAACCATGGATAGATTTGCATGAAATAATGAAGAACAAAATGAGCAGAACCAAGAAAACACTGTATATAGTAACAGCAAAATTTTTCAAATAACAACTGTGAACAACCAAGTTATTCTGAGTATTATAAATACTCAGATCAGCTACAAAGGACCCATGAAGGAATCCACCTCCAGAGAAATAATGATAAATAGAAGTGTGCATAGTATGGTTTTATATATTTGTAAATCCATGGCAACTGGTGGCCTTCTCTAGTGCAGGATGGGAAAGGAGGGAAGGACACAGTTTGGAACTTAAAAAGTAACAAAAAATTTAAATTTTAAAACAGTGAATGAGAAAAAAAAGAAAGAGAATGGTTTCATAGCCAAAGAAGGGAAAGCAAATTGACTTCCCAACCCAGTAAATTCCAAAGCTCTCAGTTACCTCCAGGATTACTACTCTGTTTGGAATTTAAGCTTTTCACAGCATAGCCCCTTATTCCTTTTCATTCCACAATCCAGTCATATGGATCTACTCAACTGTTGTTTGATCATGATGTTCTATCTCCCACCTTCTCTGGCTTTTGCATTCTATGTACTTAATGCCTTGAATAATCCAACTCCTTACTTTTACCTCTTAGAATCCCTGGCTTCCTCCAAGTTCCAGCTCAAAAGCCACCTGCAGGAGGCCTTTTCCCAATCCCCTTAGCTATTAATGCCTTTCCGGTAAGGTTATTTTGTATCTTCTGTATGCATCCAGTATATACTTATTCAAATCATGTTTCTTCCTCTATTAGAATGTAAGCTCCATGAGGGCAAAACTGCTTGTGCTTTTTCTTTCTATACACAGTGTCTGACCCATAGGATGATGAAGGAATTCGCTCACTGGTTCCCTGATTGTGTGATGACAGCCAAATCTGATAGAATAGTGAATTCAAGGAGACCCAAAGATTGTTCCACCATGGTGGTTATCTCATCAGTATATTAGATGGTGGCTAGGTCCCCTGAAAAGTATTATAGACCTTTTCACTGAGTGATACCATTCTTTGGCATATACCCCTACGAGAGTGAGGACAGGAGAACACCCACCATGTACAAAAGTAATTATAGCAGTACTTTTTGTTGTAGCAAAGAACTCGAAACAAAATAGGTGTTCATCCATTGGGGAGTGAACAAACTGTGGTATAGGAATACTTAGAGCAGCACTTTTCTTTTGTAGCAAAGAACTGGAAAAGAATATATGGCCAGTCATTTGGGAATGATTTGACAAATTGTGGAATATTACTATAATGAAATAGTATTGAGGAATATTACTGATTCAAATAAGTATCAAAAGCAGAATTAGGAAAATAATTCATGTGATAACCATAGTAATAAAATAAGAAGAAACAATCATGAAAGATATCAGAACTCTGACCAAAGTAATGACCAATAATGACTTCAAAAGATTGAAGATGAAACATAACCCCAGACTCAGCACAGAGATGATAGATCTCTATGTCAGAAATAGGACACACATTCTCAGATATAGCAATACACTGATCTATTTTGTTTGACTATATATTTGTTATAAGAGAGGGCTTTAGATACCTTAGATAGTGGAAAGTGAGCGGTCTATTAATACACGTATACACATATACAAATGCAATATTACCATATATAAGGTTTAGTCTGCCAAAACACTCACACTAGGCATATCTGACAATGAATATCTCTTTCTGAATTTGAAATTCATCACTTCTCTATTAGGAGGGGAATATGTGTTTTGCTTCCCCTTCATACTTTAGGAGTTATGGTTTATTATTATGTTGATCAAAGTTCTAAAGTATTTCAAAGATGTTCTTCTCTATAATACTGTATCATTATATCATTGTGTTATTTTGTTTGTTGTTATTCTGTCATTTCAGTTGTGTCTGATTCTTTATGACCCCATTTGGTGTTTTCTTGGCAAAGGTGCTGGAGTGGTTTGCCATTTCCTTCTCCAATTCATTTTATAGATGAGGAAACTGAGGCAAACAGGATGAAGTGACTTGCCCAGGGTCACACAGCTAGTGAATATCTGAAGCCAGATTTGAACTCAGGAAGATGAGTCTTCTTGATTTCAGGTCCAGCGCTCTATCCACTAACTGTGCCACCTAGCTGCCCCATCTAATCAGTGTATTGTATTGTATTGTATAAATTGTTCTCCTAATTCTGCTACCTTCAGTCTGCATCAGTTCATATGCTTCTTCCCAGTTTCCTCTGAAACTGTCATCTCTTTCACAGTGCAATAATATTCCATTACATTCATGTGTCACAATTTATTTAGCCATTAAAAACAACAACAGCATTTATGTAGTGCTTACCATGTGCCAGGTACCCTAACAACAACCCTGGGAGGTAGGTGCTTTTGTTTTCCCCATTCACAGCAGAGGAAATAGAAGTTAAGTGACTTGGCCAGGATCACACAGCTAATAAATGTCTAAGGTCAGATTTGAACTCAGCTCTTCCTGACTCCAAGACCAATACACTATCCACTATATCACTCGACTGTGCCACCGACTAGCTGCCCCTTAGTTACAATTTTTGGCTACCATGAAAAGAGCTGATATTTTGTAAATATAGATTATTCTCTTTCCTTTGATTTCTTTGGGATTTAGGTCTAGTAGTGCTGTAACATGGTAAGTTAAAGGGTATCTACAATTTGGTAACTTTCTGGACAAAGTTCCAAATTGCTTTCCAGAATGGCTGGACCAATTCATAGCTCCACTAACAGTGCATTAGTGTGCCTCTTTTCATAGGTCCTCAAACATTCATCATTTTCCTCTTTTGTCTTTTCCAATCTGACAGGTTTCAGGCTAAAGTTGCTTTTTCCTAATTCTTAGTGATTTCAAGGATTTTTCATGTTATTTTTAATAGCTTGGACTTTTTCCTTTGAAAACTGCCTGTTTACAGGGCGAAGGAGATGCACAGCTATAATCCCTACTACTGGGGAAATTGAGGCTGATAGATCTTTTGAACTTGAGTATTTGGAGCTATAGTGAGCTAGAGCTGATCAGGTATCCTCAAAGAATGGCACCACTAGTAAGGGACAGCTAGGATGCCTGAGAAGGGGGAAATCCACCTAGGTTGGAAGCAAAGTTAAAAAAAAAAAAACCTCCTGTGTCAATCAGCTAAGTTTTCTTCCATGAGTGGCCATTGAACTTTTAGCCTAGGTAAGATAGAAAGAACAAAGAAGGGGGGAGGGAGAGAAGGAAGGGAGGGAGGGAGTGAGGGAGGAAGAGAGAGAGGAAGGAGAAGAAAGGAAAAAGAGAAGGGTAGGGAAGGGAACAGAATGGAATGGAAAGAAATGGAAGGGAAAGGAATGGAAGGGAATGGAAAATTGCCTATTCTTTGACCATTTATCTATTGGGGAATGACTCTTAGTCTTATAAATTTGAATCAGTTTCTTATATATCTTGAATATGAGACTCTTCTCAGAAAAAAATTACTACACAAAATTTTTCTTATAATCTGTTTTTCTTCTAATTTTACTACCTTAGATTTATTTGTGGAAAATGTTTTAATTTTCTTTTTCATTTTTTTTTCATTTTCACCTGTATGATCTTATCTATCACTTCTTTAGTCATGAACTCTTTCTCTAATCATAGATTCAAAAGGTAATTAAAGCAGTTAGCACTGTGCCTGACACTATGTAAATGTTTATTCTCTTCCTTCTTTCCTTTCTTGTTCCTCTAATTTGTTTATGATGAAACCCTTTCTATCTGGGTCGCATATCCATTTGGAGTTAATTTTGTTCTATGGTGTGAGGTGTTTGTAATTTCTGCCAGACTGCTATCTAGTTTTCCCAGCAGTTTTCATCACATAGTATCATCTTTGTCATATAATCATATTTCCTCCTTTAACCGAGGTCTTTGGATTTATCCAATACTTTGTTTGCTGCTGTGTTACATTGCTTTTTTTTTTTTTTTAGGCAATTGGGTTAAGTGACTTACCCAGGGTCATACAGTTAGTAAGTATCAAATGTTTGGTCTGAGGCCAGAGTTGAACTCAGGTCCTCCTGCCTTCAGGGCCGATGCTCTATCCACTGAGCCATCTAGCTGTCCTACATTGCTTCTTTATCTTGTGCATCTAATCCGTTCAATTGATCAGTCTATCTCTTTTGAAACCAGTACCAAATCATTGTAATGACTGCTGCTTTGTAGTAGAGTTTGAGATTTGGTTCAGATAGAGCCCTTTCCTTCCCACATTGTTTCATTATTACCTTTGAGATTCTTGACATTTTGTAGCGCCAAAAAAATTCTGTTATTTTTTCTAGGTTTACAAAATATTCTTTTGGGAATTTGGTATAGCATTGAATAAGAAATTTGATTTAGATGGTATCATCATTTTTTTAGTATCTCAGCCTACCTGTGACCAGTTAATATTTCTCCAATTATTTAGATCTGCCTTTATTTGTATAGAGTTTTTTGCAATTGTTATCATATAGTTTTTGTATTATCTCAAGAGGTAGACCCCCCCCCCAATTTTTTTATTTTCTGTAGTTATTTTAATGGAATTTCTTTTTCTATCTCCTCCTACTGGTTTTTGTTGGTAATATACTGAAATACTAATGATTTACAAGGGTTTATTTTATTTTCTTCAATGTTGCTGAAGTTGTTTCAATTAATTTTTATTTGATTCTAGGGTTTTCTAATTAAACCATGACATCATCTTCAAAAATTTATAATTTTATTTATTTTTTCCTATGCTTATTCCACCAATTTCTTTTTTCTTTACCTAGCATTTCTGACAGTATATTGAATAGTAATGGTAATAATGGACATCTTTATTTATCCTTAATATTATTGGAAAGTTTATCACCATTACCTATAATGCTGGCTTTTAGTTTTGCATAGATACCATTTATCATTTTAAGGAAAGCTCCATTTCTTCCTGTGTTATCTAGTGTTAACAGAAATAAATGTTGCATTTTGTCATCTCCTTTAGGTTTTTAGATGGTTGCATATATGTTTGGTTTTTATATTAATTCATTGTCTCTGGTGTCTTTCAGCAAAATATAGTTTACTTATTTATCTCTATTTTGGTAGTTGCTTAATCTGAGATAATAATTGCTATCCATGCCTTTTTTATAACTCCAGCTGAAGCATATTTTTCCCTCTGGTCCTTTATTTTAACTCTTTGTTCTTCTATTTCAAGTATTTTACTTGTAAAAAAAAATAATGAATTTTGATTTCTATTCCAGTCTGCTATCTTTCCTCTTCTGTTTTATGGGTAAGTTCTCATTCCCATTCCTAGTTATGATTATTAAGTATGTATATCCTTCCATCCTATCCTCTTATACTTGGCTTCTCTTTATGCCCTTTCTTTATAAAGAAGAAGGTGGTGAGAGAGAAGTGAGCTCAGCATCAGTACTCTAGATTTAGTGTAATCAGCTTCTATTTGCCTGCCCCTCTTCTCATTCCCTCACCTAGAACATTATAACATATTCTTAGACTTTTTTTTTTCATTTTAAAATCCTCTTTGAAATCCACTCTCTTTAGAATTTGTCTTGCTTAGGACTAATTCCTCCCTCAATCTACCCTTCCTCTTATCCCTCTCTTTCTCTTTGCCTCTTTCTCTCATTTCCCCATTGAGTGAAATGTTTCTATACCCAATTGTTGGTGTATATTCTTATTTCCTTTGACCATTTCAAATGATGTATTACTCATACCCCTTCCTCAACTATACCTTCTTATTAGCATAAAGTTCTACTTTGCACTATGATCATGAATTAATTTCCCTCATTCTTCTTCTCTCTTTCCTACCCTCATCCCAATGTATTTTTACCCTCCTTCCATTCTTCTTTTAATATTACCAAAAAATAAGGGAACCACTCCCAATTCCTTTGTCTAATTAGACTCCCTCTATGACCCCTGATGATATTGGTGTGTTTGCATGTTCCAGAATAAAGACACTCCAGGTGCTGAGAGAAGTTCCAGGATGAGACAGCAGCAAAGGTCTGGTTTTGAAGTCCAGACTTTAAGGAATAGGGCCTTGAGGGAAATAAAGGCTGACTGGACTGGGCCTCTCTAAAAAATATATATGTATACATATATATATGTATATGAGCTTCAGGAGATATTTACCAAAAGAAGAAGAGGGTGGGCCTTGATGAGGAATATTCCTGGGTGAGAAGGCTGCAAGGACAGTTAAATGTTCCAGGGCAAGATAAATTCACCAGTGGTAGAAGAGCATGGGCCTTGAGAAGGGATATTCTTGAGGGAGTCTTAAATTCTTTATGCTTTAACCATTCTTAATGTTTTTAGCTCATTCCACTTTGGGACAGTTCTAATTATTAAGAAGTTTTTGCTGACATTAAGCCTAAATTTACCCCTTTTAACTTGTACCTGTCATTCCTGTTTCTACCCTCTGGGACAAAACAGAACTGGTCTGTTCCTTCCTCCACTTGACAGCCTTTCAAATACTTGAAGAGCTATTAACTCCCCTCCCTGAGTCTTGTCTTCTCCAAACTAAATATCCTCAGCTTCTCTAAACCATTAATTTTTTTCTTTTAATTATTATGAACTTGGCAAGCATCAAGAAATGTGAACATTTCCCAATATAAACACATATACAGAGAGGGGGAGGGGTAGGACAACTATGAAATCATAAATCTCCTTTAAATATGATTTTTTAAATATATTTCAAATTTAACATGGTAGCTCCAGCACTGTCCAGTCTGTGTCCCTCAAACTTCCTTCTGTTTTCTGCTTTTTTACTTCTTTAATGATCTATTGATGTTATTTATTTTTTTTTCTTTCCTAGGATTTTATGGTTACTATAAAATTCTTGAAGAACTGTGTTATCACTGCTATATCACTCCATGAACTGCCTTCTGAACATGTGGTTGAGGGAAAAAAACCTGATTTGGCAACTTTAAATACCCATTTGGAGATTGTTGGAATGAGAAATAGGAAGAGCCTTTTAAGGATCTGGTCGACAATCTCACACCTACAGGAATATTGGCTTAGGCAGACCCAGTCAAACCTAGGGTGCTGAGCACTGACCCTATTTTATAAGATTTGGTTGCAGTATAAAGGCAGCAGTGATCCCAGAAGTCTATTATATTTACTGACAAGTGAGACCAATTATATTATACACAAAATTCTTGTCCTTGAATTGGGCAATCATTGAGAATTTATGAGACCATGTATATAAAGCTCATTTTCACGTATGGATGGATAACAATCCACTGTCCTATTGTATTTAGTATTAAGTTGGACTTTGCCTGTCAGAGATGGGTAGTAGCACTCCACAACTATTAGTTCAATATATACTATTAGCCAAGGAAGAGTAAGGTTGATGCATATCTCTAGTCCTATAAGCCACCTGATCCAAAATTCTGAAGCACATATGAATCCAAATAGTTGCCTATTATAACTTGAGTGATGCAAAATGAGCCCTTCTAACAGGGTGGTCAAGGCATAGGAGGCTTATTTTGTTAGATGGAAAAGGAATATTCAAGATTGAACTCCAGCCTCTCAGATATTAATGTCCTTCATAAACAGGACACTAAGGCCTCCATTCCAAGCCCTGACATTTTATCTCCTTCAGGACCTGGCTCTTGGGGAAATCCTTTTTACCTAGGTTACTGATGGTCCTGCCCACTACCTGAAAATTATACTAAAAATCAGCTTCAGTGACTATTAATCTGATAACTGGAGATATCCTACATAATAGGGGTCCTGACGAATCCCCCAATGGGATAAGCTATGAGATGCATGGTTGTGCTTCTGACTTTATCGACTTCGCCGCCATAACTCAGCTACCTTCTTGTCCTGGAATTCTCCCAGTGCCTGAGGTCTTCTCACCCTGGAATATCCTTTAGCCACACTGATCACCTTCTCCTATTTGAGTTCCTTTCAGGGCCTCCATCTCTGGAGATGGGCTTAGACTGGCCATGCTTCAATCCCCTCCTGGCTGTGCTTCTGACTATGGACTTTATCACTAAGCCCCTATGTGTATACTTTGTACCCTCTCCCCTTTCAGTACCCTTAGAATGTAAGCTGCTTGAGGGCAAAGGATGTCATTCTTTTGCTTATATTTTTATCCCCAAGGTAAGCCCAAAACTATGTGTCTTGGAGTTTGCAGCATGAGATTTCTTTTTTTCTGAAGGTAGACTATGAATTATTTTGATTAACAATTTGTTTTCTATGTTCACAGGTTCTGAGCTATTTTCTTGTATTATTTCTTGCATTATTCTATTCAGATTATTTGACCTGGCATTTCCTTCTGGGAGAGCTTGCCTCCTGCATTCAGCAACAGTATCTTTTGTTTCTATAGATGTAATGTTTTCTTTTCAATGTCATTGATTTTTGCTTTTCTTTCTTCCTGATTACCCTTCAGTCCTGTGTATTTATATCCTCAATCAGTTGTTCTCCCATTTGTTTCTATAGTGAGGCTTTAATGAAACACTGTGGATTCAAGATTTTTGTTTTTTGAGTTTTTTTTTTAAATTCTGCCAAGTATTTCTTCTGTGCAAGCTATAAACTGTGGTTTAATGTTTTTTATCTTATTTTAAATGATTCAGGAGCATCCTTCTCTGATTCCATGATCTCTTGAGAATACACAGGATCCTCAGCCTCGTCTATTGTTGATTCATTTTTCTTTGTTTTCTAATATTTGTTCATAGATGGCTGGACTCTTCTAGCTGAGTTGGAAGCTATAATCCCTTCTTTTATTAATATCTTTCTTGTTAGTTTATCTACTCATATTCAAGGTCTTTAATTTCTTCTTCTTTGGAAGAATTTTTTTTGGAAGAAATCTTTGGAAATTTTTTCCAAAATGTTTTTTTTCTTCTATAAAAAAGATTCCTTTATTGCTTACCTTCTGACTTCTTTTCCTTAGTGGAGGGAATAGAGATCCTCAAGGCTGACCCTCAAAGCTTTCTCAACCTTCTCCCACAGTCAATAAACATTTATTAATCACCTACTCAATACCAGGTGCTGTGCTTAGAGCTAGGGTACAAATACAAAAAAAAAAGAAAGAAAGATAGTCCCTACTCTTTAGGAACGTACAATTCTAGGGGAGAAGATAACACACAAAATGAAGCTGAAAAGGAGTGGGGAGGGAAGATATTCAGCTTGGGGAAATGATGGAGAAATCCAAAGAAGCCTGGCTGAGAAATGAAGAGATGACTGGCCTGAGCATGCTCCTTAAATGAAGATTTGGAGAGGAGCTCTCTGTTCCATCTTCCAATCAGAGGGGCCCCGGGGGCACAGGATGGGAAAAAGAAGGGAGGCAAAAGGAAAAAGCATTCCTATATTGCCTACTAAGTACCAGGCAATGTACTAAGCACTTTTACAAATGTTATCTCAGTAGATCCTGTAAGAGTACTTATGAGGATTTCCAGAGCTGGTCATTAAAAGGACAGCGCTACGATTATTTGCCATACTCATGGAGGTAAATGTGCCTCCTAACTGAGAGACCTCTCTGAGTCAAAGATTGTGGGTACCTATGTGCTTCAAATAAGGAGTTCTAGAGAGATGTTTTGAGAGAGATAAGCATGAAGTTTTGAATGTTAGACAGGAGATCTCCCAGGAACTGCAGTTTTGTGCAGAAGTTACCATCCCTCCCTCTTAACAATTTTCCTTGATCATCAGCACCTGAAATGGAAGAAACTGCTAACAGCAGACTCCAAAGGCACCCCTTTCCATACACATACCCTGTGAAATTGGTAAAATTGTTCTCTCTTTGGTTAAGCTGAGGTTTTATCCTGCTCTTAAGAAAAACAGTTCATTTACTGTGGTTTATTCTTATTATTTACCTTAAGCTGCATAATCATCATGATTTCTGTTTACTGCTTACTTTGACATAGAGGCTTATTCATTATGGTCTTTTGTGTAACCAGTGTTTTGTGGGCAGGAGCTAAACTAATGAGAGTGAACTATTACCCTCTCCTTAAAAGGAAAATGACTTTTATTCTTAATCCCTTATTGTGTCACTAGCCTACAAATAATTGATGTGTGGTAGTTAGATATAATTCTAGCCCACTACCCCTATTACAGACAGGATAATGAAGGGTTCACTCCTCCTTTGGTAGGCCTAAATCTTGTCTATCCCTCCCCAACAAGGCTGTAGGGCCATCTCTTACTCTCCCCAAAGGTGAAAATTTCAGTCTCCCTCAGAGATGGGGTGGTCTAGATCCCAGATCAGCTGTCTATCCATACCACTCACAATCAAAATAATTATTTACATCAATAGTATTCTTTAATATGAACTGATTGCAATGCCCATTTATAAATAATATTTTAATCTAGCTTCCAAATAGTGATACTGGGTTTCTCTAAATAATTTTCCGGTAGTCAAGTTGTTTAAATCAGTTAAACATCAATAGTAATTCTCCAGAATGACTTCATTGTAATATTTGTGTATACATATAAAACTGTAGTAGTTTATCTCATTTCCAGAAGAAAGAAAAACACATTTCACTCCTTTACTTACATTTAGGTTTTCCTCATTATATTACCTGAGAGATTTCATTCATCACCAGTATTTCCACCATTACAGTGCCCAGTTCTTGGCATGGTTGTTAATATATGACATAGAAAATGCATATTATATATCTCTGATATGCCGCTGAACAAGTCCTTAAATTATATGAAATACATTTGCTGTAGTCTAAAATAATAGTACTGATGTCTCCTTCCCTGGTTAAACCACATACAGAATGTTGTGACTTTAGAAGGGAAATTTATAAGCTGAAGCAAATGCAAAGTGAGGTGATTAGGATGGTGAAGGGATATGAAACTATACTACATGAGGATCACTTGAATTAGGGATGCTGCACCTGGAGTAAGAAGATATGGTTAAGTGAGATCATGACAGATGACTTCAAATGTTTTGTGTGTTGCTAAGTGAGAAAGGGACATATTTGTTTTCCTTGGTTCTAAGAGGGTAGTACTAAAAATCAATGGGTTAATGTTTAGATTTGCTTTTTAAAAAAATGGATTAGGAGTAAAGCAGAAAACTGGAAAGAATTTTTATAACCAGTACGTATGATAAAGGAGTCATTTCTAAGATACATAAGGAACTGAGTCAAATTTATAAGAATACAAGTCATTCCCCAGTTGATAAATGGTCAAAGGATATGAACAGGCTGTTTTCAGAGGAACAAATTAAAGCTATCTATAGTCATATGAAAAAATGTTCTAAATAACTATTGATTAGAGAAAGGCAAATGAAAACACCTCTGAGGTACTACATCACACCTATCAGATTGGCTAACATGACAAAACAGGAAAATGATCAATGCTGGAGAAGATGTGGGAAAATTAGAACACTAATGCGTTATTGGTGGAGTTGTGAACCGATCCAACCATTCGAGAGAGCAATTTGGAATTGTGCCCAAAGGGCTATAAAACTGTGTATACCCTTTGACCCAGCAATAGCACTTCTAGGGCTGTATCCCAAAGAGATCATACAAATGGGAAAAGGACCCACATGTACGAAAATATTTATAGCATCTCTTTTTGTGGTGGTGAAGAATTGGAAATTGAGAGGATGCCCATCAATTGGGAAATGTCTGAACAAATTGTGGTATATGAATGTGATGGAATACTATTGTGCTATAAGAAATGATGAGCAGGTAGACTTCAGAAAAACCTGGAAAGACTTGTATGGATTGATGCTGAGTAAAGTGAGCAGAACCAGAAGACCATTGTACATAGTAAGAGCCACAATGTATGATGACTAATTGTGAAAGACTTATCTCTTCTTAGCAATGCAAGCATACAAGACAACTCTGAAGGACTTGTGATGGAAAATGCTGTCCAAATCCAGAAAAAAAGAATTGTAGAGTCTGAATGCAGATTGAAACATATTATTTGCTCTCTCTCTTCTTCTTTTTTTATTTTTTCTTTCTTGTAGTTTCTCCCATTGGTGCTAATTCTTCTTTACAACATGACTTTTGAAAATAGGTTCAATAGGAATGTAATATGTAGAGCCTATATCAAATTGCACACTTTCTTGGGGTGTGTGGAGGGAAGAGATGGGGAGAAAACTTGGAACTCAAAATCTTATGGAAGTGAATGTTGAAAACTATAACTAAATAAATAAATGGTTTTTTTTAATGGAAAGCCCAGGTTGATTCTAAGTTTTATATTGTTTGGGAATTTGCCTTCACATGTAGAAATTAAATTGTCTTCACTCTGTCTAGATCTGAAAGTATTCTAACCATGGGTGCCCCACAAAGCTCTGTCCTGGTGCATCATCTCTTTTCCCTCTATACTATTTCATCTGGTGATCTCATGACTATCATGGCTTCATTATCATCTCTATGCAGATAATTTTCAGATCTATTGCTCAACCCTTACCTCTTCCTTGACCTCTAATCTCTTATTTCCAACTGCCTATTAGACATCTTAAACTGGATATCTTAAATTCAACATGTCCAAAATTGAATTCATTATCATTTCTTTTAGGTCATTCCTTTTCCTAGCTTCCTTATTGATATTAAGGGTATCACTATTCTCCCATTCTTCCAGGCTCACAACCTAAATGTCATCCTTAACTCCTCAGTTTCTCTCACCTCCCATATCCAATTAGTTGCCTACCTTCACAACATCTCTTGTGTACACCCCCTTGTCCCTTCTAACATTGCCACCACCCTGGTGCAGACCCTTATCTGGTAACTTCTGGGAGTAGAGAACTGATCACATATAGATGCTCCCTTTTACTTCAGGCCTGGTGGAGCCCTCCACATATGCTGGTGTCCTGCCCCAGTTCTCTCTCTTCCTCAGCACAGTGTACTGCCATACTGACATCCTCAGAAGATCAAGCTTCTGCCTTTTGACTTTCTGTGATGTAGAGGGGTAAGGGTGGGGAGGCAGGGCAGAGTTGAGTTATGTTGCAATCCAGGGGAGCTTTTTGTGCAGCTGGAGTTCAGTGACCCCTAGGGAATAGAAGTTGAGTGATTGTCCGAGGAATAAAGATTGGTCTTCTGTGTTGTTAGTTTATCAGGTCATCTCCTTAGGGTTCTTGGCATCAATCCATAGTCACGGCTAAATTTGCTTTATCTCCTGTGCATAACTCCTATTTTAGAAAGGTTTGAGAAGTCATGAGGATTGGGAAAAGGGTCTATTCCTCTATTTTGTTGGTCACATGATTTGGAACTCTAACTCACTGAATATTAAAGGAGAATTCAGAAATGGGCTTGACTATTAGGAGTGCAGATATACAGTAAATTACATCATTCTCTTAGTAACCCGACCTGTCAGCTGAAGTTGGGGACTATGGCCCAGAGGGGGTTCTGCTTATTTAACTGACTTTATTCCCCATCTATAAAATTATTGAGTCAGACTAGGTGATCCCTAAGATCTCTTCTAGATCTGTAACATGGCTAAAAAAGTCAAATCATTGTCACTATCTCAACCTACACCTCTCCTAAATATCTCCAGCATAAATGGGACAGATTGACACAGAGTATAAAGGTAGTGAGGCACACATTTAGAAAATACATGGAAAAGATTACTCCTGTAACACTGTCAGGCTACAGAATCTTTCTCTTCTCATGCAGTGCCCTCTGCAGCCCAACTTTTGATATTAGTATTAGCTCTGTCTTGATTCTGCAGTCTTCTCAGATGTCAGAGGTCATAATCCTTGAAGCAGCATCAGACTTTGAGTGATTTCATCTCTGCATCTATGTCTTTCTGAGTGGCATGAGTTTCTTGGACCAACACTCAAACTTCTGGATCAAAAAAGTGCCTTTTTTTTAAGGAGCACTGCTGTTAGATTTCCATGGATGGGAAGAATGGTGAGAGGGTGGGACTGAGAGAGAAAAATTCCTTTCCCACCAGAAACTGAAGTCCTGGATTCTTCTCTGACTACTGAATCTTTCTTTGAATGTCTGAAATTTTCTGGACTATGTCAGCAGGGATTTTAATTCTTTTTCAAATGAAGTTTCTACTTTCTCAATCAAAGAGAAATACTCATACTTTTTATAAAGGGATTACTAGGTGTTAACATCTATTAATATCAAAACCTCATCATCTGTGATTACATACTGTAACTACCTCAACTGAGAGGATGAGGAAGAACTAAATCTCTCATCTTTTAATTGGCACCTGCTTCCTCTTGAAATTACTGTGTATGTGTATGTATATATGTACATATATATGTGTGTATGTATGTATATACACATGTGTATGTATGTATATGCATAGATACTTTGTATATTTGCTGTATCTTCACTGCCCCCTCTCTAACCCAAGTAGAATGTAAGATGCCTGAGAGCAAAGTCTTTTGTTTTTGTCTTTGTATTCTATTCCAGTCCAGTGTTAAGCAGTTAAGTACTTAGTAAATGTAAAATTGGACTGACTCATTCATTCTAGTTTGCCCCCTCATTTTGTAGATAAGAAAGTAGGACCAGAAGGGCTAAATAAACAGCAAGTCAAGGATTTAAAGTCAGATTCTTTGATTCTAACTCCAGTACTCTGGGAGCATCTATATTAGTATGTAAATGTTCTTCTATTTCTAATCATTTTTAGTATAGCCAACTTGTTTAAAAAAAAAAAGGAAAGGAGAGGAGAGGAATGCAGGGGAGGGGAAAGAAAGAAAATTCCATGAGACTTACAAATCATGCAATTGACAAAATAGAGGACTAGACATTTTCTTACATCCTCACATCCACTCAAACCACTACAAAATAAGAGATTGTGTGCAAGTTAAAACAATTTCAGTTGTTCTCAATAGTTGAGGACACATAGAATCCAAAAAAGGTTTATAAAAATCCAATGAAATAAAAACAAAGAAGGCTAATCTCCAAACCCTAACAGCAAACTCACTCACTCAACACTCCCTCCCCCAATGCCCACCCTTAGGGCCCCAGGGACTTATAGCAGAAGTCTCTCCACTTCTATCTTCTCCCAGAGCAGCAGAAAAACCAATTGTAGAAGCTTGTTCTGGCTAGGATATCACTGAGACACTTCTCTGTGCTACAACAGGACTCAGCAAGATAATTGAGGAAGAGCAAGAACTAAGGCAGGGCACATGTGTGTCATGACACCACTAAGGCTAAAGAGACCAACATCTAGCTAAGGGCAGTTCTGTCCCCCAGGAAGTCACCTGGGCAGGGACTGAGGGCGGTGAAAATGAGAGGGTGTATGCTAGATATCTTTGAGGTCCAGGCCATCAAAAGGGAAGTTGCCATCAAAAGAGAAGAAGATGGAAAGTGAGTAATAGAAAAAATAAGGAGAAAAGACTGATATTTCCAGAAATTTAACCATCAAAAAATCAGACCAAAAACATTTTTTCCTCATTCTCAAAAGTATTTCTATCTCATTTTTTTATTTCATCTGTAGCAATTGCCTTCAAGTAGTCAAATGAATCTGTGATCTTATTGAATTGGAAGTTCTTTCCAATAATGAAGCCTCCATGCCAGTTCTGCTCCTCCTGTATTCTCAGAGAGGTTCAGAACATCAAAACTCAACACAAGGAAGCATGGAGCTCACAAGACAGCAAGCCAGCTTTATTTGAAGGGGGAGATAACAAAATAAAAGGCAATTAAGGAGAATGATAGAAACAGTTTGCAAATCGTTCGAAGTTGTTTTCTTTACAATGTTATTGTAGAAATTGTTCTAGTTCAATTTATTTCATTCATCAGTTCATGCATGTCTTCCCAATCTTCTCCAAAAATGTCTTTGAAATCAATGAAACCAAATGAAATAATATTTGTAAAGTGCTTAGGACAGTGCCTGGCATTAGAAGAGGCTATATAAATACTATCCCCCACCCCTTCTTACTCCTCTTCTTTCATTATTTCTTACAAGACAATAATATTCTATTCCATTAGATAATTTATACATACTATAATTTCTTTAGCCATTTCTCAGTTAATGGGGATCCCTTTAGTTTCCAGGCATTTGCCACTGCAAAAAGAGCTACTATAAATGTATACATGAGTCCTTGAGTGTGAGGTAGAATCACAGAGTTGCTTTAATTTGAATTTCTCTTATTATTAATCATGTGGAGCATTTTCTCATAGTATTAAATTATAATCTAAGTTGATAATTTGAATTTCTTCCATTAGAAACAGCCTAACCATTGATCAATTTGGGATGTATTGAGGGTATCTTCTAATATTTTTTCTTTTGAGTTTTCATTGATTTTTATAATTTTGTTATTCTTTTTTTACTTTTTAAAATTTTGGCTGTTCTTTCCATTTACATTGTCGTAATCATTGTGTAAATATTTTCTTGGCTATGCTTACATCACTCTATAATAGTTTATATAGGTCTTTCCATGCTTCTCTGTATATCTCACACACATTATTTCTTAAAGCACCATAATTTTCCATTACATTCATATATCACAATTTGTTTAATGATTCCTCAATCAAAAGAAATTTATGCAAGAAAGTTATGAAAAGAAAATCAATAACTTTTCAAAATAGATGCAAAACATTACTGAAGAAAATAAATTGACCAAATGGAAGCTAAAGACTCCAAGTGACATCCAGAAATAATAAAACATCAAAAGAATAAAAAAAAACAGAAGAAAATTCAATTCAATAAACGTTTGTTAAGCACCTGCTATGTTCCAGGCGCTATGCTAAGTACTGAAGATACCAATAAGAAAAAGAGATGGTCCCTGTCCTCAAAGAGCTTACAATCTAGTGAGGGGAGGGGAGAGATAATACACAAAAGGAAACTGAAATAGAAAGATACACATGAAGTTAAAATAAGGAGCATGAACAAATTCTATTATGTTTCAATTGAAGTAAAAAAAAAAGCAGGAGTGGTAATCATGATCTCATACAAAGTAAACACAAAAAAATAGGTCTAATTAAAAGTTATTAACAGAGAAACTGCATTTTACTAAAAGGTACCATAGAAAGTGAATTAATATCAATACTAAACATATATGCATCATAGACCTCTGGAGAATATCTAATAGGAGTAGAAAGGAGTACACCTATTTCAGCTGTTTGTAGCACTTTCACAAAAATATGACTATATGTTAGGGCATAAAAACTTCACAAACAAATACAAAAAAGCTACAGTATTAAATGCATCTTTTTCTGACTTTAATGTCTTTGGCCCTTTGCAGTATAAATTAAAAATTAGAAATTAGCCTAATGCTAAAAAATGAATGTGTCAAAGAATAAATCATAGAAAACCAATAATTTATTTAAAGATGACACTAGTAAGACAACATAACAAGATCTGTGGGATGCAATTAATGCAGTATTCAGGGGGGAAATCTGTATTTCTAAACACATCAATAAAAGTGAAAGAGAACAGAGCAAAATCACTATTGATTACAGCAATGCAAATTAAAACAACTCTGAGGTATCACCTCACACCTATCAGATTGGCTAATATGACAAAACAGGGAAATGATAAATGTTGGAGAAGATTTAGGAAAACTGGAACACTAATGCATTGTTGGTGAAATTGTGAACTAATCTTACCATTCTGGAGAGCAATTTGGAACTATACCCAAAGGGCTATAAAGCTGCGCATACCTTTGACCCAGCATCACCACTACTAGACCTGTATCCCAAAAAGATCATTAAAAAGGAAAAAGGACCCACATATATGAACATATTTATAGCAGCTCTTCTTGTGGCAAAGAATTGGAAATTGAGGGGATGCCCATCAATTGGGGAATGGCTGAACAAGTTGTGGTATATGAATGGAATGGAATATTATGTTCTATAAGAAATGATGAGCTGGCAGACTTCAGAAAAACCTGGAAAGACTTGAATGAACTGATGCTGAGTGAAGTGAGCAAAACCAGGAGAACATTGTACACAGTAACAGCAACATTGTGTGATGATAGACTTTGATAGTTTTGATAGACTTAGCTCTTCTCAGCAATAAAATATTCTAAGACAATTCCAAAAGACTCATGATGGACAATGCTGTCCACATCCAGAGAAAGAACTATGGAGTCTGAATACAGATTGAAGCATTCTATTTTCTCTTCTTTTTGTTGTTTTTTTCTTTCTTATGGTTTTTCCCTTTTGTTCTGATTCTTCTTTCACAACATAACTAACATGGAAATATATTTAATATGATTGCACCTGTATATCCTGTATCAGATTGTATGTCATCTTAAGGAGGTGGAGGAGGAAGGGGAGAAAATTTGGTACTCAAAACCTTATAAAAGTTAATGTTGGAAACTAAAAAGAAAGAAAGAAAGAAAAAAGAAAAAGAATAGAGCAACAAATTGGACATATAATTTAAAAAAACTAGAAAAACAAGAAAATTTTAAAACTCCAATTAAAATCAAAATATAAATCTTGTAAATCATAAGACAGAGTAACAAAAGTGAAATTTAAAAAACTATTGAACCAGTAAATAAAACAAGTAGCTTTTTTTTATTAAATAGATGAATCATTTGGCCAACTTGATTTTTAAAAAATAAAGAAGAAAACCAAATTGCCAGTATCAAAAATGAAAAAGATGAATTCACAACCAATGAAAAGGAAATAAAAGTAATTATTAGAAATTATTTTGCCAAATTATGTGCCAATAAAACTCCCAATAAAAGTGAAATAGATGAATTGTTTTTAAAAATGTAAATTGCCCAGATTAACAAAACAGGAGTTAGAATACTCAAATAAATCTATCTTAGAAAAAGAAATTGAACAAGTCATAAATGATCTCTCTAAGGAAAAAAAAAGTACCAGATGGATTTACATGCTAATTTCACCAAATATTTAAAGCACAATTAATTCCAATACTACAGAAACTTTTTGAAAAATAAATAAAGAAAGAGTTATACTGGATTCCTTCTATGACATAAATGTGGTCCTGATATCTAAGTTAAGGAGAGTCAAAACAGAGAGAAAACTTTAGACTAATTTCCTTAAATGAGTATTGATGTAAAAAAAAATTAAATAAAATATAAGTAAGGAGATTACAGCAATAAATCATAAAAGATTATAAATCATAAAAAAAATCAAAACTATCAATAATTATGTGAAAAAATGCTCCAAATCACTAATAATTCAAGAAATTGAAATGAAAACAACTCTGAGGTATCAACTCACACCAATAGCTATGACCAGACTGGATTTGTTCTGGAAATGATAGTTGGTTCAATATTAGGAATACTATAAGCATGATTAACTGTATCAATTTTAAAATAAATTATTATTTCAAGAATTGCAGAAGACGTATTTGACAAAATACAACATCCACTCCTGCTTTTAAAAAAAATATGAGAAAGTATAGTAATAGATGGAGATTTCCTTAGAATAGTAAGTGTTACGTATCTGAAACAAAGAGCAAACATTATCTGTAATGGAGATAAATTAGAGGCCTTTCCAATAAGATCAAGGTGATGCAAGGATGTCGATTATCACCATTACTATTCATTATTGTACTAGAAATGCTAGCTCTAGGAATAAGACAAGAAAAAGAAAATGAAAGACTAAGCATAGGGGAAGAGGAAACAAAACTATCTCTACTTGCAGGTGGCATGATGGTTTGCCCAGGTAACATAATCAAAACAATTAGCAACTTCAGCAAAGTTGTTGAAGGATATAAAATAAACCTACATAAATCACCAGTATTTCTGTATATTACCAACAAAATCCAGCAGGAAGAGATAGAAAGAGAAATCCCATTTAAAATAACTATTTACAGTTTAAAATACTTAGAAGTCTACCTGCCAAGACACACAAAAACTATATGAACAAAATTATAAAAATATTCTTCATGTGAATAAAGACAGATATTAACTATTCGTGGGTTGACTAAATCAATATCATAAAAATGACAATGCTACTTAAATTAATTTACTTAATCAGTACCATGCCAACCAAACTACAAAAGAATTACTTTGTAGACCTACAAAAAATAACAAAATTTATCTGGAGGAACAAAAGATCAAGAATATCAAGGGAATAAATCAATGAAAAAAATGGGAAGGAAAGGGGCTGAGCAGTACCAGATCTCAAAGCATACTGCAAAGGTGTACTCATCAAAACAATTCGGTATTGGGTAAAAAATACAAAAGTTGATCAGTGAAATAGATTACAAATGAGCACAGTAACCTAGTGTTTGATAATCCCAAAGGTTGAACAATGATGTAATTCACTATTTGACAAAAATTGCTAGGAAAACTGAAAAGTAGTCAGATAAAAACTAGGCATGGACCAACATCTCATATCATATACCAAGATAAGCACAAAACGGATGAATGATCTAGACATAAAGGATAATATTACAAGCAAATTAGTGGAATACAAAAGAAATTACCTGCCAGATCTATGGATAGAGAAAAAGAGGTTCACTTAAGGTAAAATGTATAATTTAGATTATGTAAAATTAAAGTTTTTGCTCCAACAAAATCAATGTCACTAAAATTAAAAGAGAAGTAGGAAAGGAGGGGAATCTTTGAAACAGGTTTCTCTGATCGAAGTCTCATTTCTAAATCATAGGGAATTGAGTCAAATTTATAAGAATAAAAATCATTCCCCAGTTGATAAATGGTCAAAGGATATGAACAGGCAGTTTTCAGAGGAAAAAATCAAAACTATCAATAATTATGTGAAAAAATGCTCCAAATCACTAATAATTAGAGAAATTGAAATGAAAACAACTCTGAAGTATCAACTCACACCAATCAGATTGACTAAGATGACAAAAAAAAAGGAAAGTGACAAATAATGGAGGTGATATAGGGGTGGGTAAGGCACATTAACGCCCTGTGGTTGTCCAACCATTCTGGAAAGCAATTTGGAATTATACCCAAAAGGCTATTGGATTATATATACCTTTGACCCAGAGATACTGCTACTAGGTCTATATCCCAAAGAGATCAAAGTAAGTGAAAAAAGAGCTGTGAAATTGAAAATTAATGCCCTACTTTATTTTATATTATTTATTAGTTATTATTGATTGAGTATTATATCTAATCAATGTATCAATACTTGTGGATCAGATTGAGACTTCATTGTTTGACAATGGTAGAGTTTGTAAGAGTGTAGCTTTCCTATTCCTATGGGCTACAGTCCAACCACAAAGACTCAAATCTGTGAGCTTTTGCTGACCATGGGAAAACATGAATCAACATTGTCATAGGATGTTTGTCCACTGTGAGACTTTTCAGAGGATGTTAGTCAACTCTGTGTTTTTCCCTGTTGCCCTGGCTTATGGAAATCCTCACTCTGAGTCAAGCCAAGCAAAGCCCACCTTTCTTCTCTGTGTGACCAGTCACAGTCTTAGCTTAGTTTGCATCAATAGATCATTTCTAGTACATTATGTAACCAACTGTATAAAAGAGTTGTTCTGCCTGTCAGAAGGGTCATTAGCTAATGAGAAGCCTTGCATCTCATTCATTGGCTATTGCTAGCCTTGCCAATAAATTAATCATGTTTGGATCTTTGTGCCTCATTTTCTCTTTATCACATTTTTTCATTGTGGCAGGGCCTATATGTACAAAAAATATTTATAGCAGCTCTTTTTGTGGTAGCAAAGAATAGGAAGCTGACAGAATTTCCATTGGTTGGGGAATGGCTGAACAGGTTATGGTATATGAATGTGAAAGAAATGATAAAAGGAATGCTTTCAAAAAGTCCTGAGAAGGTTTTTATGGAATGATACAAAGTGAAATGAGCAGAACAAGAATAGCAATATTATACAGATAATCAGCCTTGAAAGACTTAGTAATTCTGATCAATACAATGACCCACCACAATTCCAAAGAACTCAGGATAAAATACGCTATCTACCAAAAGACAGAAAACTGATAGATTCAGAGTATAGATTGAAATCATAGATTCAGAATATAAATTGTTTTCTCTTTCTTTTTCTTGCTTTTTTTTGCAGGGAAGGCAGAAACATGACTAATGTGGACATCTGTTTTGCATGGTTATACATATTTGTAATAGATTTTGTTTTTTTTACCTTTTCATTGGGTGGGAGAGAAGTTAAAGGGAAGAAGAGATTTGGAACTTAAAAAAAACTTGTTTGTGCATTAAAAAATAAATTAAAATTTTAAAAAATTCAGTATGAGCATTTATACCTCAGAAAATAGCAATCCCTACAAATCAGGGCTTGATTTATTATTTTGTTCATGGTCTAGACCTAACAAGGTATTAATAATACAAATTAAACTTAAAGTGTGTGTATATCCTTTTTCCCCCAGAGAACACTATTAAACATTTGCCAGGACATTCCTATATTGTATAAACATTGCTTGCAAGTAGAAGGCTCAGGGAATGAAATTATCACCAGACTGAAGGCCTAGTCACTGCAGGCTAATTAATAATAATAATAATTGGCAATTGTATAACATTTTAAGTTGTGAAATGTCTTACATCTGTTATCTAATTTGAGCCTCACAATACTCCTGCTAAAAATCCTTAAGAACAGTCCTAGAAATAAGTCTAATACATGTGGGAGGTCACATTGGGTATATACAAACCACACAGTATGATATTTAAACTCTCTCAGGATCTTAAGCATAACCCTAGCTAGCTCTGAGCTCTCAGTAATACATTTCCCATTTATACAAGTATCTACTTAGAATGCAAAACACGCACACGGTGTGTGCCATTTACACAACCACATACTCATATTAATGACACTTTTAAGTCTTAAACATAACATTTATTTAATAATGACATAATAGATTTTCGTTGTTTAGTCATTTTAATCATGTCCAACTCTTCATGACCACTTTTGGAGTTTTCTTGGCAAAGATACTGGAGTGGTTTGCCATTTCTTTCTCCAGCTCATATTACAGATAAGGAAACTGAAGCGAACAGTCACTTGCCCAGGATCACACAGCTAGTAAGTGTCTGAGGCCAGTTTTAAACTCATGAAGATGAGTCTTCCTGATCCAGGCCAGGCCACTTATTGCCAAACATAATAGAGACTCATACCTTAAAGAAAATGCATAAATAATATCACAATCTGTCTGAAAATAAACTTTGACCACACTCTTCCCACCAATGCTCTCAATATCTCTGGTGGAGAGTAGGCACAATTTTTGGAGAACCTTGGAGGGAAGCACGTGAAGGAGGAAAACCCATGTCCTCAGATTAACTCATAATTCTGGACTCAGCTTTGATGCCTTTGGTTCATTCAGGAGTATCTGCACCACACAAAACTGCTGGTCTGCTTGTTCGTTGAACCTCATCACTAGTCAGCTGAACAAATCCCCTTTTTTCCTCTACTCATATAGCATTTACAAGGTCTTTCAATGGACATTTACTCTTAAAAGGTTTTTTTTAAAAAGTGTTACCTAGGGAGCCAAGATGGCGGAGTAAAAGCAGTGACTTGCTTGAGCTCTCCCCCAAACCCCTCCAAATACTTGTAAAAAAAATGACTCTAAACAAATTCTAGAGCAGCAGAACCCACAAAAAGACAGAGGAAAACAAATTTCCAGCCCAAGACAGCCTGAATGGTTGTTTAGAAAGATCTATCGTACCGAGCCAGGAGAGAAATGCAGTTCAGCATGAGCACGCAGATAAAAACCAGGCCTCAGCAAACCTGGAGCAGGCCTCAGAGGACTGAATCATGGGCAGCTGTGGCAGTTTCCAGACTCCTCAACCCACAAACACCAAAGACAACTTAGAAGGTCAGTAAGAAAAGTTTGTGTCTGCAGTGAGAGAGAGAAGCACCGTCCCAGCTTCAGTCCTAGCTGAAGCACTGGGGCAGTGGGTGCTTCTGGAGTTTCCAGAGCTTCTGGAGCTTCTGGCCAACAGATTGAGGGAGAATCGAGTAGCTGATCAGAGGGGGATTGCAGGGATCTCTCTGCTGGTGCAGGATTCTCTTGCTGTGCCTATGCTTGCATCCAGGTCACAGTTCTGGGTGGCGGTCCTGAGTCAAGGAGAAGTGCTGGCATGGTGGAGTTTATAGTGGCAGTGGAGAGGAAATCTTCCTCACAGTTCCAAGGCAGAAAAGAGTGCTTGTGGTCACCCATAGACCACAGCACAGGCCAGAAAAGGAATAAACACCTCACTTTGATCGTACCACCTTGGAAGAACTAAAAACATATAGGTCCCTAGAAGTATCTCTGAAAACAGCTGCACAAAACCCCTGAAGCTTGGGACAGTATATTCTCCACACTAGAAGCAGAATCCTACCTTAACAAAGAGTTTAAAACTCAAGTAATTGGTCAGGATCATGAGTGAACTGCACACATAAAAAAGTCAGACCATAGAATCTTTTTGACAAAGAAGATCAAAGCATACAACCAGAAGAAGACAGCAAAGTCAAAGCTCCTACATCCAAAGCCTCCAAGAAAAATATGAATCAGTCCCAGGCCATGGAAGAGCTCAAAAAGGATTTTGAGAAGCAAGCAAGAGAAGTAGAAGAAAAACTGGGAAGAGAAATGAGAGTGATGCAAGAAAATCATGAAAAACTGGTCAACACTTTGCTAAAGGAGACCCCAAAAAATACTGAAGAAAATAACACCTGAAAAAAATAGCCTAACCCAAATGGCAAAAGAGGTTCAAAAAGCCAATGAGGAGAAGAATGCCTTAAAAAGCAGAATTGGCCACATGGAAAAGGAAGTCCAAAAGCTCACTGAAGAAAATACTTCCTTAAAAATTAGAATGGAGGGGCAACTAGGTGGTACAAATGATAGAGCACCAGCCTTGGAGTCAGGAGGACCTGAATTCAAATCTGGCCTCAGACACATAACACTTACTAGCTGTGTGACCCTGGGCAAGTCATGTAACCCCATTGCTAGAAAAAAAAAATTAGAATGGAGCAATTAGAAGCTAGTGACTTTATGAGAAATCAAGATACTGTAAAACAAAACCAAAAGAATGAAAAAATAGAAGACAATATGAAATATCTCTTTGGAAAAATAACTGACCTGGAAAATAGATCCATGAGAGATAATTTTAAAATTATTGGACTGTCTGAAAGCCATGATCAAAAAAAGAGCCTAGACATCATCTTTCAAGAAATTTTGGGGGCAGCTAGGTGGTGCAGTGGATACAGCACTGGCCCTGAAGTCAGGAGGACCTTAGTTCAAATCCAGCCTCAGACCAAACACTTGTCACTTACTAGCTGTGTGACACTGGGCAAGTCACTTAATCCCAATTGCCTTAAAAAAAAAAAAAGAAATTGTCAAGGAAAACTGCCCTGATATTCTAGAAACAAGCAATAAACAGACCAGCAAAATAGAAATTGAAAGAAAAAGTGCTACGTATTCATATAAATGACAGTGTCAGACTGGCTATCTCTGTGCTATACAGACTAGCCCAGTTATTTCTTCACTTCACTGAGATGTGTTATCAGAACAGAGCTCACATCTGCATGGTTTGGGTTGACTCTTTAAGCAAAGCAAACAAACTAAGCAGCACACCAGAATACAGAGGAATAAAGGAGCAAGCCTTGTCTCTGCTTTTCCTTCCCAAGCCAGAGGTACTTGGAAGAGTCTTCACCTTGTTTCAGCTATAAGAGACATTGAGGGCAATATCTGTATGGAAACATATTAAACATCTCCTTTTATAGTTCAAATGAAGATGTTTGTAAAAATAGTATTTTCTCTAGCCTAAAATCCTTTCTCGACTTTCCTTTTAGGAACCAGGTTAAAAACAAAGGTTAAGATTCCAAGAAATAGATCAAGGATAGAAAACCAAACAACTCTTGTCTGGATAAGATCATTGCCTCCCTTTCCCTCTAAGGCAATTGACGCTATGATGAACTTAAGGTCAGTGTCTTCTATTGCAATCAAAGATTAATATATTTATCACAGAGCAAATGTCCTTTTAACTCTTGAGCAAGTGGTCAAGAAAGGAATTGAGTAGTGGCTATTCTAAAGTGTTCAAGTCAAACTATAATTTAACATTTTTCTTATTCAAGATCCTTCTATTACCTCAAATTGTTTTGAGGAGAGACATATTAAAAAGCATAAGGAAATATGCTAGCTTGTTCTCTCTCTCTCTCTCTCTCTCTCTCTCTCTCTCTCTCTCTCTCTCTCTCTCT
>NW_020954702.1:2024406-2081725 GCF_900497805.2 Vombatus ursinus
TCTCTCTCTCTCTCTCTCTCTCTCTCTCTCTCTCTCTCTCTCTCTCTTCTTTCCTTCTACCAGTTAGAAATGACTTGAATATAGAATAATTTGAAATTGAATACAATGGTTTCTTGAATATAGAATAATTTGAAGTACAATATAATTGTTTCTTAGCAGGTTTGTGCCTAAAATGCAGAGGACAAAATTAATCTTTCTTTCTTTCACAGCTGCCACTTTATTCTACTTTCTTTTCTCCCAAGCTGAACTTCCAAGTTCCCAAGCTTGTCCTATTGTTGGGTGAGTTTAAAATTCGATTCACAGTGCCTTTGAAGTGGTTGTGTTCCACTGAGGAAAGCTTGGGTGACTTTAGGAGTCCAAAAGAAATTTTGCTAGACCTCCAAGGTACCAGTATGGTTGAGGTATTTTTATAGCTTCCCAAAAGGAAATAAAGAAGAAGAAATATTAATCTGGATTACTTTTTAAACAAATAAGTTTAGCAACCTTTGATGGCAGAAGATTGTGAGTATCTGGGAGCCAGTACTGCTTGAAACCATCACCTCAAATAATTCTTCTTCCCATTATAATCCTATGAATGGTTTGATAAGAAAACTATATCTTCACATACATTCCCACCCCATTCACCAAATAGACCAGGCTGAAGGAACTGACTAGACTAAAAGTCAGGGCTGGAATAGCTGGACATACAAGGTTGGGGACAAGCAAGAAGGAAAACTGATTCTTTCCTCACTAGTCCAATAGCACCTACCACAAACTCACACACATACACACACATAAAACTACTAGATGTATACAGCACTAAGATTTTAAAAACGTTTTCTCCCCAACAAAATTTCATGAAGTATACAGCTCAAGTGTTATTGTTGTGATCACCATTTTTCAAATGATGAAAATGAAACCTCAGAGATATTAAGTGACTTGGCCACCATAGCTATTTCCAACCAGAGCTAGGATTTCAACTTGGGTCTTCGGTTTCCAAGTCTTGTGCTCAATGTATTCAAAACAATGATTTTCACTAAACTAAATTGCTTCTCTTCTATATCCCCACAGTGACTGTCACAATACTGGAATCTCAACAACCTCTTGTTGATAAGTCTTAGATCTGAGAGGTTGTTTTGGGATAACAGCAGAGAAAAATTCAGTTCCTACTAATGAAGAATATTCCTAACATCTTTCTCTATATACTAACTAATCAGAAAATTGAAGGAGTTAAAACTCATATCTAAGGCCCCTTTCAAGTATAAGAACCAATGAACTTGTGATTCTAAAAAGAATGTCATGACTCCTATAGAAAATATTATATAATTTTTATTCAGTTCTCTGGAAAAATATATTAATACTATCACCTGCTTGCACTAGCATACATTTCTATAGTTTTTTGAATTTGCTACTGGTAGATTTAAAGGCCAATGAACTTACTTCAAGTTAAGTCAACCAGCACTTATTAAGCACCTACTTGCTAGGTATTGTGCTAAATAAACCCTGGGGATACAAAGAAAGGTAAAACAACAACAACAACAACAAATAGTCCCTGCTCTCAGGGAGCTCACAGTCTAATGGAGCAGACCACATGCAAACAAGTATGTACAAATAAACTCGAGAGGGGCAGCAAGGTGGTACAGTGGATAGAACGCCGGCCCTGGAGTCAGGAGGACCCAAATTCAAATCCAGCCTCAGACACTTGACACTTACTAGGTATGTGACTCTGGGCAAGTCACTTAACCCCATTGCCTAGCCAAATAAGTAAATAAACTGGAGATAACATCAGAAGAGAAGGCACTATTAGTATTAAGGAAAATCAGGAAAGGTTTCATGAAGAAGTTGAGAATTTAGCAGAGAATTAAAAGAAATCAGGAAAGCCAGGAGAAAGAGATAAGGAGAGTGTTCCAGGAATGGGGAACATCCAATGAGAATGACCAAAGAAGGGAGATGGAGTATTATGTTAAAAGAACAGCAAGGAGGCCTCTGTCACTGGATCTTAGAATATGTAAAGGAGAGTAAGAAGTCAGAAGGTGGAATGATAGGAAAGGGGTCAGGTTCTGAGGTGCTGTAAAAGCCCAACAGATTATTTTAGATTTAATCCTGGAAGCCACTTGAGTTTATTGAAGATGGCAGGGGGAGAGGGGGTGGCTTTGTGTAACTGGTCAGACCTGGAAGATAAACTTGATGGCTGAATGGATGACGGACTGGAATGAGATGAGACTTGAAACAGGGAGATCAGTCAGCAAGCCATTGTCCTTTGATGAGACGATGAGGACCCAGACCAGGATGTTGGCAGTATCAAAGGAGACAAGGGGGCTTATGCATGGGATGTTACAAAGGTAGCATTGACAGGAGTTGGAAATTGATCATATATGATGGGGGGGTGGCAGTAAGAGAGTGTGAGGAGTTGAGGATGATACCTAGGTTGTGAGAGTGGGTGGCTGGAAGGATAGTGATGTCCTCTACAGAAATAGAGAAGTTTGGTAGATGGGAAGGTTTGAGGCAGGGGGAGATAATTCAGTTTTGGAAATGTTTTCTTGGTGTTCATTGAATATCTTCCTGTTGGTAACAGGGAGGTCAGTGCATTAATATTTTATCATTTATTTTCTTTCCTTGCTCCATTTGTTTAAAGGAAATAGATTCATTAGGGTTGCTCTATACCAAGTAACAGGAGTAGTACTCCCTGTGATTGTTCAAAAAAAAATACACACACACACACAGTACTTTGCACTCATAGATGTTGAAAATAAGTGTACCCTAAGCTATGCAACAAAGTATTTAATGTTTTGTTATTTCCATTAAAATACCATGTGTTGGGAGGTCTTGAGAAATCTGTTAGCAGGAACAATTTTCCCTTTCTGATATAAAATCTAACACACCTGTGGAAAAGTTCAGTGGGAGCTTACATAGAGTTGAAATTGAGACACTGCGGATGCAATCCATCTTTCTAACACATGCAATACTTCACTACGAGACTGCTAGACAGCCTGCAGAGATGAGAATGTCACAGAATATAAAAATGGAAAGAGATCTGGGTTTTTTCATTATTCCTCTTTTTATTTATGAATCAACTTACGTCAGAGGCTGCCCAGCCTCTGATACTCCTAGTTTCAGAAGTTTCATCAAGTGGAGAAGAATCTAAAAATGAGAGTCATTTTATGAGCAAAATAGAATTGCTTAACAATTCTGGTGAATCTGGTTGTGCATCAAAGGATTAGGAAATAACAATTCATTTCCTGACACCCCCGTAGGAATAAGAAAGATGATAGAATTCATGCCATGTGGATAGACATCTTGCTTAGTATTGAAGTAGAGTCACAGCCTCTCATTTAAACATTAAATTATGAGGTAGGTGCAATTTTATTTTCAACATTGCAGCGATGACTGTGTGCATATGTGTGCATACTTTTCTGTGTTCTGCTATTTGTGACAAGCTTTTCTCTATTTCCATCCTTAAATCTGTTGCACTAAATGTGAATATAGGTCTGAGAATGAGGGGGCACTCCATGATCGAGACATGTGCCCTGACTCCATCTCCTGGTATAAATAAGAAAGACAAGGAGTTTTAGGCCATGTGCAGGAGCAACCTAATTCAGAACCATGGTACACAATTATCTAGTTCTGTGATATATGTAATTTTTTTTTCAATTTTCCAGTCTTTGTTATGCATGTATGCATACACTTTTCCGTCTGCTTGCCTGATAAGTTTATGTACTCGTGATGTTTCCCTACCTTTTTTTCTTCATATAAAATGATTTACTATAAATTGGGAGAAAGAACTTGAAATGTGGAAGACGCATTAGACCCATTTCATTTGACCTCAGAAGGCCAAAATAAAATCAATTGGAATTAGCAAAGAAGCAAATTTAGGCTTGATTGAAAAGGAAAGTTTCCTTAGAGAGCTGTTTTTGTTGTTAGTTCTTCATTCTCAGAAAGGACCAATGACATCAGGAGGGTGATGTCTTGACTAGTAAGTGAATTGTATTATTGGGCAGCTAGGTGGCACAGTGGATAGAGCTCCGGCCTTAGAGTCAGGAGGACCTGAGTTCAAATCCGATCTCAGACACATAACACTCATTAGCTGTGTGACCCTGGGCAAGTCACTTAACCCCATTGCCTAAAAAAAAAAAAAAAAGTAAGTGAATTGCATTTAAGTGAGGCAGAGCCATGCAAAGTCATCAGCCTTACTGTTTCCTCCAGAGTCACTGGAATCCAGCGGCAAGGCATAGGTCAGGACAACTGGAGAAGGACCAAGATGTGGGAGACCTTGGCCTTTTTAAGCTAAGGTCTTTTCCAGGTATCACTTTGTCTGAGGCAACACCCATTCAGTAACCAAAGGCTAGGTAAGAATTGAAGCAAAAGATGGCTTAGTTTGCCTTTACAAAAGAATCACTCTTGGAGAGGAAGAATCTCAAAGTTTCTGTCCAGAACAGAAATAATTGCTATTTACAGTGACTCTCAGTGAGAGTCAGAGTGATTTGGGTTTAAAGGTGTGGCCAAGTAGCTCCATTTGAATCCAAAAGAGTTAATTGTCCCAGTTCATCAATGATAGAGTAAATAAGAAGGGAAGAAAAAAAATCTGTCCCCCAAACCCAAAGATACCTTGTGAAGTATAAGCAATGGAGGGGAGGAGTAGGGAGAGGAAGAGGAGGAGGAAATAACATCATTGCCCAACTGGAACTGGCTGGTTGGGTCCTCGGGAGGCAGGTACTACTATTCACAGATTCACAGATTGTTATGCATCCTTAATTCTTGAAAAGGACCAATGACATCCAATTCACTTGCAAGTCAAGACATCGCTTAGAGCAGCACTTCTTAAACTGTGGGTCATGACCCCACATGGGGTCACAAAAAATTTGGTAACAGTAAGAGGTTTCTGAATGTGCAACAACCAAAAATTAATTCAAAATCAAACACGTAATGAATCTGAGGTGTTTCTGGCAGCACCTGCTGTGTTACAACTTTACTGCAGCCTTGGTTCTGAACACAAAGCATGTGCACTTTGCACTACGCATGCCCTCAGGCCACACAATACCAAGGAACACTGCCGAAATGTGAAAAGCGGTCACAAATGGAAAACGTTTAAGAAGCCTTGACTTAGAGAACTATTCTAAAGTGGAATGAGCTGCCTCTGGAAGCAGTCGTTTTCCTTCACTAGATGTTCTTAAGCAAAAGTTGGATAATCTCTTATCAGGTGTGATTTTTTCCTCAGATATGGTTAGACTAGAGCTCTCTCTGAGCTCCTGTCAATCCTACAATTCTGTGATTCAGGATGCAGATGCTGAACTATAAGTTGTACTTTCAGACAAAAACTATGAATAATACCCTTTCCAATGGCTTACTGCCTCCTACAATTTGCCTCTCCTTTCCTTTAACAGGTATCCCTCCCCCCAGCCCCTGTCTTTTGCTACATCCCACTGTCTGACACCCTGGGAGGACGCCACCCATGGAAGAACCCTTACAGACTTGATAACCCGCCAGAACTCATTCTTCAATGATTAACATATCCACACCCAGCCCAGAGATTCTGAATGACTGACTGTTCAAACCCCATTCTATTTTCCTCTGATTGTTCCCCTATTTCCATACTGCTTAACTCACCTACCTAATTTCCCATTCTGAAGCTACCCACCCCTTCCATTGTGTTCTCTGGAACATCTGCTCCCATAGGTAATAAATTTGCTTTTGTCTTAAGTCTTTTCCTTTCTCCTTCCTTCCATCATGGCTCCCTCCTAATGATACTCATTCCCTGGTCACCCTTGGCAGGACTGGCTGACTTTCACTCATACAACTGACTCACTGGTCATGGTATAGTTGGAATATCCATTGCTCTCCATTACTCTCCATCATCAATTCCTGGCTCTCCTTCTACCACCATTACTTAATAACTTGTTCTTTTTTGAGATTTGTTCAATCCATATTTATGATCCAATCAAGATTCGGGCAACTATTGTCTGTCATCACTCT
This sequence comes from Vombatus ursinus, assembly GCF_900497805.2. Lineage (NCBI taxonomy): Eukaryota > Metazoa > Chordata > Mammalia > Diprotodontia > Vombatidae > Vombatus > Vombatus ursinus. The sequence continues at coordinate 2,030,356 of NW_020954702.1, forward strand.
GCCAACTCTTGTCTGCCTTAATGAGTTCAGTGCCTGGCTCACAGTCTTTCTCTCCATCCCAACTCCTGCACTTATATCAAATGACCTCAACACACATATTGAGACTTCCTCAAACACCACAACTTACTCATTTCCCATGACTTTCTCCTCACCTCAGCTACACACAGAGGTTATTATACCCTCAATCCTGTCATCTCCCATAAGGATTGCACTTCTATGTTCATGAACTCTAAAATTCCTTTATCTGATGATAATGTTATCATTCCACTCTTTCCCTGCCTCATAACAGTTAACTCTATTGTTCATCCTCACCGGGACAACCCATCTCTTCATCCCTCAGTTCTTTCCCAAGTTATACTGGCTCCTCCCTTCCCCATCTTGATCACTTTGTGAAGCAGCTCAACTCTTCTTCTTTGGAGTCCTTTGCCCCATATCCTAATTTCAATCTCCTCAACCTAGGATAATTCCCACTATCCACTGCCTTTGTTCCTGCTCACATGCTGCTGAGGAAAGCTGGAAAAAAACATGAAATCATTCTGATTGGATCCACTATAAATTCATTACATAATCTCAATTGGACCCTTTTAGAGCAAAGATTCAGTAAGACAATACTTTTATGCCTCTCTAATTAATTCACTATTCCACTCACCTCAGTGGCTTTTCTAAACCTTCTCATCCCTTCTTAAATCTCTCATGACTCCCTCCCCACTCAACCCCAGCTAACATTTCACTGGAAAAAGTTGAAGCCCTTCACTGAGAGCTTCCTCTTCTCCCCATTCCTCAACTCATATTCCTCAGATTCTTTCTGCAACTATTTCCCCCTTTGTTCCAGTCTCACATGACACAATATCCTTTTCCCTTGTCAAGACAAGTCTCTACATGCACAACTGAGTCCATTCCATCCCATTTTTTCCATAGGAAAATAAATTGCATCCTCTATCCTCCCTACTTTCTCACTAATCTTCAAACTCTTCCAATCTACTGACTGCTTCCCAATTATCTAAAAACAAATTACGTCTCTCCTATCCTCGAAAAACGTTCACTTGATCTCTCTAACCCTGATAACTATCATCTTATACCTCTATTCCCTTTCCTGGCTAAGCTTCTTGAGAATGCTGTCTACGAAAGGTGCTTCCACTTCCTTTCCTCTCACTCTCTTTTCTTAATCTATTGAAATAATCATGATTTTTGTTGTTCTTGCTACTCATGTGGTCAATTATTTATGTTCCTAATATTGGACTAGCCTTGCATTCCTGATATAAATCTAACCTGACCACAGTGTATGATCTATGTTATATGCTACTGTAGCCTCTTTGCTAATATTTTAAGTTTTTTTGCATCAATCTTCATTAGGAATATAGGTCTATGTTTTTCCCCCCCTCTCTATTTTGACTCTCCTTGGTTTAGGTACCAAGAAAATACATGAGTCATAGAAGGAATTTGTCAGGATAGTTTCCTTTCCTAACTCTACATTTTGGTAATATTGGATTTGATTATTTGATGGAAACTTATAAATCTATCAGATCCTGTGATTTTTTTAAAATTTGAGACATTATATTTGATATATTTAGTTTCTTTCTTATGAGATTAGGTTATTTACATTCTCCATTTTTTTCTTGTGTTAACCTGGGTATTTTATATTTGTTTTATTTATATTTACCTCCATTTAACTTAGTTTTATTGGCATATGGTTGTGCAAAATAGTTTCTAATAAGATTCTTTATTGTGATTTCTCCTTTTAAACTTTTTATATTGATGTTCCTGTTTCTTTTCTTAAAATCAAACTGGGCAAATGTTTACCTACTTTAATGTTCTTTCAAAAAACAATCATCTTCATTAATTCAATGGGCTTTTTTTTTTTACTTCCAATGTTATTAATCTCTTCTGTGATTTTTCAGGATTTCTATGTTGGCATATAATCAGTATTTTTAAATGGTTTTTTCCCGCTTTTTTTAGTTGCATGTCCAATTTGTTTATCTGTTCTTTAACTCTTTTGTTAATGAAAGTGTTTAGAAATATAAATTTACTCTACCAATTACTTTGGCTGCATCTCACAAATTTTGGCATGTTGATTCATTGTTTAATGAAGTTATCTGTTATGTCTGTATTTCGTTCCTTGACCCACTAATTCTTTAGGATTGTGCTATTTATTCAAAAATTAATTTTAGTCCTTTCTTTTCAGTGTCCCTTTATTGAATATAATTTTATTGCATAGTAAAAGATGTGTAGAATATTTCTACTTTTCTGAATTTGCCAAAAAAAAAAAAACAACCCAGCAACAACAAGGCTTTTATGCCTTAATACACTGGAGTTTTTGTAACAATGTCATGTGCAACTGAGAAATATATAATTATATAAATATATGGTCAAAGGCTATGAACAGGCAGTTTTCCAATGAAGAAATCAAAACAATTTATAGTCATATAAAAATGCTCTAAATCATTATGAATTAGAGAAATGCAAATTAAGATACCCTGGAGATATCATTTTACACCTATCAGATTGGCTAAAATGATTGAAAGAGAAAGCAACAAATGTTGGAAAGGAGATAGAAAAACTGAAACACTAATTCATTGTTGGTGGACTTGTGAACTGATCTAACCATTTTGGAGAGCAATTTGGAATTATGTCCAAAGAGTTATTAAACTGCCTATACCCTTTGACCCAGCAATACCACTACTTAATCTATTTCCAAAGTTGATTAGAGAAAAAGGAAAAGAACCTATATGTTCTAAAATGTTTACAGCAGCTCTTTTTGTGGTGCCAAAGAACTGGAAATTACAGGGATGCCCATTAATTGGGGAATGACTGAACAAGTTATGGTATATGACAGTGATGGAATATTGCTGTGGTATAAGAATGATGAGCTCAATGATCTTAAAAAAAAACATAGAAAGACTTGCACGAAATAATGAAGAGTGAAATGAGTAGAACCAAGAGAACATTGTATGAAGTAACAACATTATTTTAAGAACGACTTTGAGTAAGTCATTTTGACTATTATAAATACCCAAATTAACTACAAAGGACAAATAAAGAAAGTCACTATCTACATCCAGAGAAAGAACTGATAAATAGAAGAACATACAGAATGATTTTACATACACACACACACATTATATATGTTATGTCTGTATACATGTGTGTTTGGCTGTACATATATTTATGTCTAATGGTAACCATCTCTAGGCAGAGGAGGAGGGAAGAAAAAAAAGGGGGGAAAAGAAAAAAAATTTATATGTTAACTTTATTATATATTTAAAAGGAATAGCAAATTGTACATAATAGATATTCAGCTTCATCTGCAATCATCTTTTTTTATTATACTGTTACAGAAATGCTTGTTTTCATTCTTTAAATTAAAAAAATGCATAAAAATTTATATTTTTTTCCAATTGCATGTAAAAGCAATTTTTAACATTCACTTTTTTAAAATTTTGAGTTCCAAATCCTTTCCCTTCCTCCCTCTCCTCCAGCCTCATTGAGAAGGCAAGTAATTTGATATAGATTATACATATGTAGTCATATAAAACATATTTAAATATAGGCATATTTCAAAAGAAAACAGACCCAAAAAAAGGAAAAATAAAGTTTTAAAAAGTGTACTTAGATATGCATTCAGAATCCAACCCTTCTAGGGGCAGCTAGGTGGTACAGTGGATAGAGCACTAGCCCTGGAGTCAGGAGGACCTAAGTTCCAATGTGACTTCAGACACTTGACACTTACTAGCTGTGTGACCTTGGGCAAGCCACTTAACCCCAATTGCCTCACCAGAAAGAAAAAAAAATTGACAGAATCCAAAGCTTTTTTCTCTGGAAGTGAGTAACATTTTTCATCATAAGTCTTTCTTAATTGTCTTGAATCATTGTATTGTGGAGAATAGTTAAGTCATTCACAGTTCATCATCATACCATATTGCTGTCACTGCGTACAATGTACTCCTGGTTCTACTCACTTCATTTTGCATCAATTTATATATCTTCCCGGGTTTTTCTGAAAGCATCCTGCTCATCATTTCTTATAGCACAGTAGTATTCCATTACAATCATATACCATAATTTTTTCAGCCATTCCCCAGCTGATTAGCATCCTTTCAATTTCTAATTCTTTGCCACCACAAAAAGAGTTGCTATAAATATTTTTGTGCATATAGGCACTTTTCCTTTTTTTTTTAATCTCTTTGGGATTTAGATCTAGTAAGGGTATTGTTGGGTCAAAGGGTATGCACAGTTTGATAGCCCTTTGGGCATAGTTCCAAATTGCTCTCCAGAATGGCTGGATGAGTTTACAACACCACCAACAGTGTGTGAGTGTCCAGCATTTGTCATTTTCCTTTTCTGTCATGTTAGCCAATCTGATAGGTGTGAGGTGGTATCTCAGAATTGTTTTAATTTGTACTTCTCTGATTAGTAGTTATTTAGAGCATTTTTTCACATGACAATTGATTTATGTGTATAATCTCTGTCTTTACTTCAGCAAGGTGGAATTCTCATCAAGAGACTTCCTGATTTGCAAATCTGTTCCTCATAATGAAACTAATTAAATCGCTACTTGATTACTGGCACTTTATCTCTGGTCTGCTATTTTGTCATTCTCAGGTTAGAGACCGGCCCAGTAAAATCTGAGTCTATGCACAAAGCAGGAACAACCAATATGACCATCAATTCAGCCAAAGAAATCATTGAAGGTTGTGTTTGATTGAAAAAATAAAAATAAAAAAAGAGGAGGCAGCTAGGTGGCACAGTGGATAAGCACTGGCCCTGGAGTCAGGAGGACCTGAGTTCAAATCTGGCCTCAGACATATAACACACACTAGCTGTGTGACTCTGGGCAAGTCACTTAACCCCCATTGCCTCACAAGAAAAAAAAAGTGTTTGTTTGAATTTATAGTCATAATGGTTTATATGAATGTTGTTGTAGACATAGCCTTGTTTCCCAGCTGGCAGTTTCCATTCAGAGACACGTAGCACATGCCAGGTGGCTCTGTGTCTTAGGCAGAGTGGAACCATGACAAAACACAAAGATTTCATTTGAACAGAAAACTACCAAATTGCTATGAAATTATTTTAAAATAAGAAAATGTAATTATGCTTGAATATGTCCAATAGTTAATATCCTTATAGCCAAGATTCAAATCACAAGTCTCCCTTTGTGGCTGCTGGCCCACTCTGCCTTAGTGTGACTGCAGGAGGCAAAATACATTTAAATTGGAGGGCACAAAGGAAGAGAAGCTTTGCAGGATAACTTTTAATACATATCGAACATGTGATTTAGGAAAGCACATTTTAAGCAGTACTTGAAGTCCTCGGGTTGGGGGAGAGGAAATGGGGAAGGTAGTAGATGGTTTGAACAAGCATCATCTCCCCTACTCCCTTCTCCAATATCACTGCTCTACACTTTCATCCACCAATTAATACTAATCCTCATCACAAGCCACCTTTCCATTGCTCCCAGGAGAACAAAGGTGAAGAGACAATAATATATTAATTCAGGAGCATTGGGAAACTACAAAGAAACAAACAATGATATAGGTAGTACTTCAGTGTGGCCTTTTGACTAAGTCCAAGTTTTACAGAACAAATTCTTTTATTAAGGGGATTTGTTCTTTGAGGTTTGAATTTAGTCAAAGGGCTGCACCTGAGGACCTAGAGGCCCACATGTGGCCTTAAGGCCACAGGTTCCCCACTCCAGCCGACCCTCAAAAACTGCCTGAACGGTCTACTATACCACTACTCTTTAACCATTCACTCAAGTCCCCAACATAAAGATAGATCTATAGAATAATTAAAGATGGATAAATTATCCCCTTTTTCATATTTTGACAGCATATCAAAAGATACTTCTAGAAATAAATCCTGTTTTAAAAAGCTTAACTTTGATGTAAAGAAAAAACTTTTTTAAAAGTTAAAGGATGTATAAAGGGACAAGAAAGAATCCATAAAGAGTTCTGCAAATTTGCAATTACATTTTAAACTTGAAAATACAATTGCTCCAAAATTGATCTGGAATTAATTATTTTAGGATAGCAGAATGTGCATCATCTAGGGAAAAAAATGTTATGAAGTATGTGAGCAGAGATCACAGCATGAAAGACAAGTAGAAATGCCATTTATATTGAAGAACCAAAAAGTTACATGACTTTCTCATCTAACTTTACTGAGAATTTTGGTAGGATAAAAATCTTGTATTCATAGGAAAATCTTATTTTGGGTGCAAAAACCCATTAGAGTATTTAAATAGATGAAGAAGGTTTTTTAATCAAATTTACTTTTCATCATACATAGAGAACTATTGGCATTCTTCTCTGGCTGAACATGAAAACTAGACAGGCCTTTATCATCTCTGTATCTACTCACTTCTGCTTTCAGATTCCATTGTGCTGGTAGAATGTAGTAATAATGAGTTATAAATATTGCATCAAAGTACTTGGGAAAAAGAAAAAAGGAGAAAGAACCCTCCCCCCAAAATTTTTTTTTGCTTAACATTAAGGAGGGAAGAAAATGTATTTAAAGAAAACATTGGGGCTGCTAGGTGGCTCAGTGGATAAGCCCCTGAGTTCAAATCTGGCCTCAAACATTTACTAACCGTGTGACCCTGGGCAAGTCACTTAACCCCAATCTAACCAAATGTAAACTCTGGACCCTAAGTACCTATGATATCTCTGTGGTACTAGGATAGTACAATGTCGCAGTTGAGCTTTAAGAGGAAAAAGTATTTAAAATTATATACCTTTGTGCTGTAGACAAGGTAAAAATGAAGAAAACTCAAGCAGTAGCTAATCTTCGAAAAAGGACTTTTTTTAGTACCTCCTAGAAGTGGCTGGGACTAATGGGTCAGCCAGGCCATGGGAAAGGGATGTTCAGGTATACACTGCCTATCATGCTGAGTTTCCATTACCTTTGCGCTTGAACAGACTTTGAGCATTTCAGGCTTAATGTAGTATTGAAATGCATTTGAACTCCATTTTAGGTTGTTCTTCTGAGTGCCCTGCAGCAAAGTGGGACATAACAAGGCATCATTTGTTCTGGAGAATTGTGGGGCCTGTGTAAAAACTGTGGAGCACATATGGAGATTTAAAGTACTGTAGAAGTAAAGCAGATGGGGAAAGACAGACAGGAAGAGGAACAAATTAAAGAGGATTTTAGAATGGCAAGATGAATATGTCATTCACTACAAATAACACAGCAGTCCCCCTCCCCTACCCCAATACATGCACTTTTTTGTTTCTTGGGAAAGTTTGCCAAAGAATTCAATTCAACTTGCAAAAGTCCTTCCCTTTATTCTTTTGCCCCATCTATCATCCAGGAGGATATGTAAGAGGAAGAGAAAGTTGATCCTGTAGAACAGTTTCATTGTAGCTTATCATTCCAAATTTTTTAATACCTCATGATACTTCAATTAATTTTATAACCATTAAGAAAGAAAGTAAATTTTTGAAAATGAGAATGTCCAAGAAGGAAAGTTTCTATTATAAGAATTTAAGACTTGAACAAGAGATGAGTGGAATTTCCTATTTTGGTAATTTTTGAAGATATTGCAGATCATTTTTCTATCTCTGGATTCTGAAAGAAGGTAGGTTGGAGGGAGAGAGGTTACTCATGTCTAATTGGAACACCCTCTGGTGGTCAGTGAAGGAAACTACAACCATAGGGAAAAGCCTAAACAGGCTCATAAACTATATATATATTATGTGGCTATTGGTTGATATCCAGCAATTTGACAACCAAATTATATAATACACTTTCTACCCATCTGGTTAACGCAATTCAATGTGTTACAATTGATGTTTTCTATAGATTTCAGAAAGGAGGGAAAAGGAGCATATGTCTGGCAATATCTTCATGACCAAATCTCTCATCACCTATGTCACCTCTGTTATATTCCTCATTCTATCTGTAGGAAGACTAAAATGAGGTTTTGATGGTTTTTTTTCCTTTAAAATTTGTATTTATCCCTTTTTTGGTAATACATTTGTTTCTTTTTGTAGTACGTAATTGGAAACAATTGCATGTAAAGATAATTTTTAACATTCTTTTTTTTTTTACAAAATTTTGAGTTCCAAATTTTCTCTTTCCTTCCTATACTTCCCCCTCCCTAAGACAGTAAGAAATTTTATATAGGTTATATCTGTGCAATCATGTAAAACCTATTTCTATATTAGTCATGTTTTGAAAGAAGAAAGTTTGCAAAAGGAAAAAAATGAAAAAAATAAAGTGAAAATAGAAAGCTTTTATTTGCATTCAACTTCATCAGTTCTTTCTCTGGGTGTGGATAGTAGTTTCCATCATGAGACTTTTGGATTTGTTTTGGATCATTGTATTGCTGAGAAGAGCTAAATTGGTCATAGTTGATCATCACACAATGTGGCTGTTGCTGTGTACAATGTTCTTCTGGTTCTGCTTACTTCATTTTGCATCGGTTTCCAGGTTATTTCTGAAATCTGCCTGCTCATCATTTCTTATAACAAAATAGTATTCCATTACATTCATATACCACCACTTGTTCAGCCATTCCCCAACATCCCCTCACTTTCTAATTCTTTGCCATCACAAAAAGAGCTGCTGCACATATTTTTGTACATATAGGTCTTTTTCCTCTTTTTATGATCTCTTTGGGATACAGTAGTGATATTGCTGGATCAAAGGGCATGTACAGTTTGATTGCTCTTTGAGCATAGCTCCAAATTGCTCTCCAGAATAGTTGGATTGGTCCACAGCTCCATCAACAATGCATTAGTGTCCCAATTTTCCCATATCCTCTTCAACATTTATCATTTTTCTTTTCTGCCATATTAGCCAATCTGATAGGTGTGATGTGGTACCTCAGAGTTGTTTTGATTTGCATTTCTCTAATCAATAGTGACTTAGAGCATTTTTCATATGACTATAGATAGCTTTGATTTCTTCATCTAAAAACTACCTGTTCATATCTTTCAACCATTTATTAATTGGGGAATGGCTTGTATTATTATAGATTTGTTTTAAGACAAATGGTCAGCAAGCAAATGATACCTTTAAGGAGTTACTAATTTAGCACTGTCATCAGACTATGGGGGAAATGAAGGGTTTTTCCATAAGCAAGTTCTACCCCCTTCCTTCTTCTCTTGTGTGATAGCTAAGAGTGTCAGGACTTTACTTTCTATGAAAAATATAGAAGAGTCATGGAAGAGTCCACTTCTTCAAAAAAGAAATGAAGACAAAACCAAAGCAGATCTTATTTAATAAACATATGCCAAGTGGAGTCATGCCTAGCAGCTACCAGCTTTGACCATTGAACCAAAAGAGTATCTCTGAACAGCAATCTTGTGATATATCCTCAGGGAGCAAATACAGCTGGTTGGGCAACATGTCTGTCAGAGACTGCATGCCTTGAAGACACTGGATGGTACATGAGACTCAACAAAGAGTAGGCCTGGCAAGAGCATTGATATGACACCATCTGAAGAAATCAACAGCTCTGCAATGTATTCCTGGATCACTGCCTTGTCATGGTAGAGGGGTTTGTATAGCATAATGAAACTATGAGCTATTCCAGGGGTGGGGAACCTGTGGCCTCGAGGCCACATGTGGCCCTCTAGGTCCTGAAGTGTAGCCCTTTGACTGAATCCAAATCCTTTGGGATCTGTTCTATGAAGTTTGGATTCAGTCAAAGGGACATATTTGAGGACCTAGAGGGCCACATGTGGCCTCAAAGCTGCAGGTTCCCCACCCCTGATTCTGCGCAAGGTTACCCAAAAAGGACAAGTCATAGTGGACAGTTCTGACAAAAAATGATCCACTGGAGAAGGAAATGGAAAGCCATTCCAGTATCACTGCCAAGAAAACTCCATCGGCAGTATTAAAATTATTTTTTAAAAAACTATGAAGTAAGAAGGTGATCCATTCAGGTCAGAAGGTATCCAACACATTACTGGGAAAATGCAGAGGACAACTACCAGTAGCTCCAGAAAGAAGGAAGTAGATGGGCCAAAGTCCAAAGGAAGCTTCAGCTGCAGATGTATCTAGTGATGAAAGGCAAGTCTGATGCTGTAAAGACCAATATTTCATAGAAACCTGGAATGTAAGATCTATGAACCAGCATAAGCTAGATGTGGTCAAAATGGAGATGGAAAGATTAAACAATGACATTGTGGGTGTCAGTGAAGTTAGATGGATGGTAATGGGTGAATTTAATTCAGGTGATCACTACATATACTACTGTGGGCAAGAACCCCTTAGAAGAAATGGAGTATCCCTCATAGTCAATAAAAAGGTGAGAAAAGCAGTATTGGGGTATAATTTCAAAAATGACAGAATTACATCTGTTTGAATCCAAGGCAAACCATTCAACATCACAGTAATATAAGCATATACTCCAACCATTGATGCCAAAGAGGACAAAGTTGCTCAGTTCTATGAAGACATAAAACATCTTCTAGAAAAAAAGAAAGATGTCACATTCATCATAGGGGATTGGAATGCTAAAGTTGTTGATCAAAAGATAATTGGAATAACAGGCAAGGTTGGCCTTGGAGTACAAAATTAATCAGGGCTGAGACTAACAGAGTTTTGTCAAGATAACTCCCTGATCATAGAGCTCTCTTTTTCCAAAACCTAAAAGGCAAATCTACACATGGACATCACCAAATGGTCAATATCAAAATCAGATTGATTATATACTTTGCAGCCAAAGGGAGAGAAGGGCTATACATTCAGTTAAAACCTAGAGCTGACTGTGGCTCAGATCATGAGCTTCTTATTGTAAAATTTAAACTTAAATTGAAGAAAGTAGGGAAACACTCACACCATATGTGTATGGCCTAAATAACATCCCTTATGAATATAATGTTGAAATGATGAATAGATTTAAGGGATTAGATCCGATAAACAGAGTGCCTGTGGACAAAGGTTTGCAATGTTGTGCAATATTGCAACAAAAAACATCCCAAAGAAATAAAAGAACAAAAAAGTAAAATGGCAGTCTGATGAGGCTTTACAAATAGCTGAGGAAAGAAAGAAAGTGAAAGAGAAAGAGAAAGATACAATTAACTGAATACAGAATTTCAATGATTAGCAAAGACAGATAAGGTTTTCTTAAATGAGTAATATAAAGAAATAGAAGAAAACAATAGAATGAGAAAGATAGATCTCTTCAAGAAAATGTGAGATATTGAAGGGAACATTTCATGCAAAAATGGGCATGATAAAAGACAAAAATGGTAGGGATTTAACAGAAGTAGAAGAGATTAAGAAGAGGCGGCAAGAATATACAGAAGAACCATACAAGAAAGATCTTAACATCACCAATAACCACAATGGTGTGGTTACTAATCTAGAGCCATACATCCTAGAGAATAAAGCCAAATGGGCCTTAGGACTTATCGTTAATAATAAGGCTAGTGGAGGTGACAATTCCAGTTGAACTATTTAAAATCCTAAAAGATGGTGCAGATAAACTGCTACACTCAATATGCCAGCAAATTTGGAAAACTCAACAGTAGCCACTAGATTGGAAAAGATCTGTTTATGTCCCAATCCTAAAGAAGGACAATGCCAAGGAATATTCAAATTACTGAACAATTATACTCATTTCACATTCCAGCGAGGTTATGCTTTAAATTCTGTGAGCTAGACTTCAACAGTGTATGAATTGAAAATTACCAAAAGTGCAGGCTGGTTTTTGAAGAGGCAGAGAAATGAGAGACCAAATTGCCAACATTCACTGGATAATGGAGAAAGCAAGGCAGTTCCAGAAAAACATTTACTTCTGCTTCATTGACTACACTAAAACCTTTGACTGTGTGAATCACAACAAAACGTGCTAAGTCCTCAAAAAGATAATATTCACCAGATGAACTTGTCTCCTGACAAACTTGTATGTGGATCAAAAAGAAGCAGTTAGAACCAAACATGTAACAACTGATTGGTTTAAGATTAGAAATACAACAATGCTATGTATTGTCACCTTATTTATTTAACTTATATGCAGAGTACATCATGCAAAATGCCAGTGAAATAAACCAAAAACTGGAATTATGGTTACCAAGAAAAATATCAACACTCAGATATGCAAATGATACCACTCTAGTGGCAAAAAAGTAAAGAAAAATGAAGAAGCCTCTTGATGAGGGTGAAAGAGGAGAGTGTAAAAGCTGGCTTGAAGCTTAACATCAAAAACATTAAGATCATAGCAACTCGTCCCATCACTTCCTGGAAAATAGAGGAAGAAGAAATGGAGGCAATGTCAGATTTTATGTTCTTGAGCTCAAAGATCACTGTAGATGATGACTACAACCATGAAATTAAAAGATGTTTTCTCCTTGGAAGGACAGCTATGGCAAATCTGTACAGTATACTAAAAAGCAGAGACATCATCAACTAACAAAGGTTCGTGTAGTCCAAGCTATGTTCTTTCCAGTAATAATGTTTGGCTGTGAGAGAGTTGGACTATAAGGAAAGCTGAGTACCTCAGAACTGATGCTTTCAAATTGTGATGCTAGAGAAGAATTTTGAGAGTCTTTTGGACAGGAAGGAGATTAAATCAGTCAATACTTAAAGAAATTGATTTCGACTACTCACTAAAAGAACAAGTACTAAAGCTGAAGCTTAAATACTTTGGTCACATAATTAGAAGACGGGAATCTCCAGGAAAGATTGAAGGCAAAAGGAAAAAAGAATCGCAAAGGATGAGATGAGTAGATAGTGTCATAGAAATAATGAACGTGAGCTTGGACAAACTTGGAAGATAGTGAAGGATAGAAGGGCATGGCGTGCTATGGTCCATGGGGTTTATGAAGAGTTAGACACAACTGAAAGAATAACAACATCAAAGTGCACTTGTCCTGCACCCATGTGTTCCATACATGTGTATATCCCTACATATGTTCACTATATGTGTGTATTCCTAGTAATGTTATGTGTATTCATGGGTGTGTAAGCCATAAGTTCCTGCCTGTCTCTCTCAGGTTCTGGGTAATGCCCAACATATCAGCATTTCTAAATAATCACCAATTATGATGTCAAAAAGGAAACCAATGATGCTAACCTAAAAAGTAAAATTTGAGAGAAAGTAGCTGGAAATGTTTTTTTGTAAACAAGTAAAATTAGGGTGAACTTCTGGAAAGATGACTGATTAAAGCCAGGTCTCCTTTGACACCTCAAAACAACATCAAATGAGCTAATAAAGTAAAAGAACAAAAGAGGAAAAGAAGAAAATCTTCACAAGCAAACTAGTACAGACTCGACAAATAAATAATCAGAAACAAGCAATGAATACAACAAATAAATGTCATGGGACAAAAGACAGCAAGGAAAAAACACCAGAGGAGCATCACAGTTCTGCAGCAATACCAAGCAGACTTCCGGTAAAAATGGAACTGCAGCAACTACCTTCAGAGTGGTTTAAAAACTCCATAAAAGGATTAAAGGAAGATCTGACATCTATAAAGATGGACATGAAAGCTCTTAAAGAGGAATACAAAAAGACAAACATAAGAATTAACAGCTTAGAAGTGAAGGTAGAAAATTTTAATAAAGCAGTGACTTCTCTGAAAAAGAGAGTTTCAGAGACAGATCACAAAAATGGAAGGATGGCATAACGGACTTTTTCCAGCTAGAATGGTTTGTAACTGTTTTGTCTCAATGTCATGATATAGGAAACTTCCAATGTCTACCCTTTCTTGGTGACCCCCAAGAGAGTGAAATAAATGTACATAAAACATTGCTTGTAAGAAATGATAACTATTTGCTTGCTTTCTAAGTTAAGCAGACCCCATAAGTGAAAGTGCTTACTGTGAGTCTGTGTATGTATGGGTGTGAGATAAAGACACTCAAGTTGTCCCACACATATTAGATGAAGTATTCTATGCAATTTTTTCCAAGGTTCTTCTCAAGCATCAGATTTTTTTCACCTCTATTTTCCTGTTAGATTGGTTTGGAGCCAAATAGGATTTCAAATGAGTGACTAATAAGTCAGCCAGAATTCACAATACATATATGTATATATGTGTGCAGGTATATATGCAGGAATGTATACTCATATTTATATAAACATATACATATATATGCACACATATATTACAGTATAACTGAAACAGCATACCCTATATGGGAGACTTCAAATAAAGACAGAGATATTTGTATTTGATAACATATACACACCTACATGGATATATTTTGAGACAGCTTTGCTTACTGGCTGAAAGTTTAACAGCACATATAAAAATGTAAGGATCCATATGAACACATATAATATATAATACACAATATAGAGACATTTACATATATATGTATATATGCTTATATACATATAGGTATGTATATACACATATTTAATATCAACATATCCATTATTGCACAACATCTAAAAATCAGCTTTTATGCTGTGTTCTGAACTTTGTCAGAGGACTCCAATGCCAGGTCTCCAACTGCCAAGGAATTATGTAAATACAGATAAATGACTAGTTACAAGGCCATATAGGATCAACTTCCAAGACTGACTACAAACCAGACCATTTCTATTTAGTCTCCTCAATTACAGCTGCCCAAACATCCCGAGGCCTAGATTTGAAAGTGAAGGAAAGATTAGATAATGGAACTCAGAGGAAAAGCACAAGTAAACATACAGAGACTGAGATAATTGGTGTGTGGCTTGTCACTATATAGATTCCTTGTGGACATTAGTATTTGAAGTCAGCACAGCCCTTGATAAAATACTGTTGGTTATCTCCCGGTTATGAGTGGAATATACTCCTTGTAGAAGGCAAAACTAGTACAAACCAGAGGCTACCAGTTAGCTATGATTCAGGGACTCAGTCATCTATACTATATCCTCAAATAAAGCTCAGTAGGATATATGAGTTGTTCATATGGTCGTTCTGTCGCTTCTTGTGCTGTGACTGCAGGCTTACCACATAAGAATACAAAAAATGGTGAACAGGCATATGAAACTGATAACATCTCTGACCCAAGATAAGCCTGTGGACTGATAACAGATGAAATAATGAATAACAGAGCAAAATGAAAAAAAATGGCAAAACTGAAAGAACATAATGTGTCAAACCAAAAACAATTCAGCTTCAACATACAGATTTGTAAGACAATCTAAGCATTATAGTTATGCCAGAATGATTGCAGAATAACATTCTAGAATTCCAGACCGATATTCCAAAAAAATTATCCAGAAGTATTGAAAAAAAAAAGATAAAGTATATATTGATAGAATCTATTTTATGCCATCAGAAAGAAACCCTATAAAACACAAGAAATTGTGAAAGACTTTATATGGGAAGACAGGGTGAACAAAGGGACCCTTTCTCAGTTTCAGCTATCATAGTAACTGGTATAGGAACCTGACCATCAGAACTATAAAAACTTACTTATCAAGTGACCCTCTCCTGAAACCAGGAGGCTAGCAAATCTCTTTGTCTGTAATTACTCCCTAGATATTTATGTGATTCTCTAGATTGCATAAGTAAGAATGATCTGAATAAAAAGCAAACTGCCTCAATTGGTTCATTGAAGCCTGTATCTGGATCAATCTAACGATGTCTAAAGTTTCTCTTCCAGGAACCGGTTTTACAGAGTAAAAGATTCTGCTGTTAGAAGTAAAAATTTATTCCCCTTTCCAAAAGATTTCTTTTTACTACCAAATTGTGGTTCTTACTAGCCTAATGTTCCCACAATTTGAACTCAGACACTCTGTGGACTCAAACACAAAATTTAATTCACTCAAAAATGTAGTTGCCCATTGCGCAATGACCTACTTCGATAGACTTAGCTCTTCTCAGTAATGCGATGATCTAAGACAATTCCAAAAGATGCATGATGGAAAATGCTATCCACATACAGAGAAAGAACTATGGAGTCTGAATGCAAATTGAAGCATATTATTTTCTCTTTTTTTTCTTTCTCATGGTTTTTCCCTTTTGTTCTGATTCTTCTTTCACAACATGATTAATGTGGAAATATATTTAATATGAATATATATGTATAGCCTATATCAGATTGCATGCCATCTTGAGCAGAGAGGAGGAAAGGGAGAGCAAATAAATTTAGAATTCAAAATCTTATAAAAGTTTGGAGCAGCTAGGTGGCACAGTGGATAGATCTCTGGCCTTGGAGTCAGGAGGACCTGAGTTCAATTCCAGCCTGAGACACTTGACACTTACTAGCTGCGTGACCCTGGGCAAGTCACTTAACCCCAATTGCCTCACCAAAAAAAGCCAAAAAAATATCTTATAAAAATGAATGTTGAAAACTAATTAATGTTGAAATTTAGTTTATTTAAGTTGTTTAAGTTTAAGATTTAGTTAATTCAAAATTAGTTGAAAACCAAATAATGAAAACTAAAATAAATGAATAAATTTAATTTTTAAAAAACGTAGTTGCCAAGTTACAGAGAGCAAATCTTGCAAGGCATCAGAAAGAAGTCATTTTAAAAGTAGAAATCATTTATTACAGTAAATGGACATGAAAAATAAAAGAAATGGCAAGAATATGATAAGTCACAAAACAAAGGAAATTAGATTTACATTGTAAAACAGTATACCTGAATAAGAAAAAATAAACAGAGCTAGGCAGAATCTTCTGCAAGCAAACCCAGTTAACAAAAGAAATTTAACAATGTACTATGAGGTCCAAAATTATCCAATCTGCAAGAAAAACCTCTGAGGCAGAGCTCTGAGCCAATACATTACTAAAGGGTTCATGGCCCTCTCTAATGAAGTGGGCCTCAGATCTCCCTCACAATCTGAGATGCTCCCTTCCTCCAGGAACTTAGTTTTATAGTGCTTGATACCCAGATGATATAGATGAAGCAAACTAAAAATACAGAATTTCTTTTGTTGATAGACCTTGCCTTTGACCCTCCAAGAAGGTCTATACAAAATACAGATTCCCATTGTTTGACAAATGAGCCAATGAGCAGACCTTGACAGACCTATCTTGACCTTTCAGGATATCCTACAGACCCAATAAGCAGACCCATGGGATGGGTTGATAAACAGATGTAAAAACATCTACATGGATCAATGGGCCAATAGAAAGGCAGGCCAGAGGCCAGGATTTATTGGCCAAATGCTCATGGTCATCTCTCCATGTTGAACAATAGAGCATCCCTCTAGGGTCAGAGGGGCAACAAAAATAGCTGGGAGATTTTCCATGTCATTGAGTCACCTCCATCACACTGGGCTTGGTTACCACAACAAGGCAAAAACAAGGGTGGAGGTCCTCTAGTTAGCTTCCTATGACTAAGTAAGTGAATTTACAATCTGCGGTTCACAGCTCTGAGGCCTAACATACAGAATTTATAACACTTCCCCTATGGAATCATATCAAACTAATTAATACTGATCAAGATAAAACAGGGGTCCAGTTAAGCATTTGTCACAGTACAAAACACCATACAGAAATAGATTAGTAACTAAAGACTCAGAGTTTGAATGTTATTAGGTGGAAACCAGATATTACACTTCAGAATTTTCATTTTGTTGGAGAGTCATGGAGAAAATAAAGATTTGGAATTTCAACATCTAATCCTATAAAGAAGAATCAGAGAAAAATAAACCACCTGGAACTGGCAAGGAGAGGAAGAGAAAAGAAGATAAGTTATGTTTCTGGAAATCAGGGTGACAGATAAAAGTCATTCCATGAAAAGAGGATAAGGAGAAAAGAGGACAAGAAGATGAAAGAATAAAGATGATAATAAAAGAAGAAAGCAGGTATCTAGTTCTGGAACAAGAAGGAGAAGGATAATGTGTATCTGTCCTCAAGGAGAGAGAACCGTATGGAATTGTTTTCAATAGCATGCCACCTAGAGGAAAATCTTCCCTCTCAAAACTGGAAGCGAGAAGCTCCAGAAGCTTGAAGAAGACAGGCTGAGAACTGAAGTCCTCTGTGAGGGGCAGGGCCTTCATCTCCACCAATAAGGACAGAGTCTCATACCAATGGGCTTTGGAATAGGGGTTACACAACCATTAAGTGAGAGAATGTCATAGAATAAATTAGAAAACAGAATCCAAACGTTTTCCACATACAAGAAAAAACAAAGCTTAGGATTATGCAATTCAAGTAAATTCAGAAAAGCAAGAGTTAGAATCAAGAGTTAGGATGTCAATTAAAAAAAGGAAAAAAAGGGGAAAGAAAGGGGTAGGGAGAAAACTTTTTTATGGCTAAAGAAATGAGATTATACAACAATATCGCTATTAGTTATATCTGTACAAAATCGCATACTAATTATTTAAAGAAAAAGCAAGATGAAATACAAAGAAACCTATATAGAAAGTCATATAATTATAAGAAACTTTAACATATCTCTTTTGGAATGTGACAAATCTTACAAAAAGATAAGTAAGAAAGAAATTGTAGTTTAGAAAAGAATGTTGGAAAGCTGGTTTTTATAGATTTATGCAATGAATTAGCAATATTACTAAGGCACATTTATGCACTATTTTAGGCTTTGCTTATCCTAGGAATTATTCTTTTTTTCAGAATTACACTATACCCTTACAAAAACTGATAACAAAATATGACATGAAGAATTCATAAACAAATACAGAAAAGCTGAACAATTATATTAATTCCTTATCCCTAATATAATTACAATTATAGCTAGGTAGTTAAGTTTATAGAGCATCTAGCCAGGAGTAAGGAAGATCTGAATTCAAATCTAGCTTTAGACACTTTTCTATGTAATTGTGGACAAGTAATTTAACTTTTGTTTGCCTCAGTTTCCTCAGCTGCAAAATGGGAATAACAATAGCTCCTTCTTTGCAGGGTTATTGTGAAGATAAAATGAGATAATATTTGTAAAGCACTTAGCAGACTGCCTGACACATAGCATATAAATGGCACTATATAAATGTTAACTGCTATTGCTGTTGTTGTTGCTAATTGTAGTTCATAAGAGAAACAGGCAAAAAGGAAAATGTCTAAATAGTAATAACCTAAATAAGTGAATCCAAGAACACTTCAGAGAAACAATTAAAAAGAATAACAAATACCAAATTTAGGAGCAGCAGCTGAAGCAGATCTTACAAGAAAATGTACTAAGTACTTGAATGAATAAAATAGAGAAAAGAGAAAGGATTAATGAATTGAACATTTAGGAAATTTAAGCAAAAAAGGAATCAGCAAAATAATAATTCCAAAACAAGTGCAAAAGAGGAAACTCTGGAAATCAGAAAGATCAAATTGAAAAATGAACAGACTACTGAACTTATCACCACAACCAAGAATTTGTTTTTGATTAGATTGTAAAAATATGTAAACCATTAGTCAATTTGATTTTTAACAAAAGAGTGAATAAGAAAAAATATTTATAAAGATACAAACTAATGGGAATGTAAAAAGAGGTAAAGAAAATTGCCAGCACCTTTTCTACTCAATTTTATGTCAATAAAACAGAAAAGTTAAATGAATTAGGTGCATGTCAAAGTATAAAATAATCCATTTGACAAAACAGCGGTGATTCTAGGCCACCCAATTTTTGAAAGCAAAATAAAAAAAGCCAAAAATGAAATCACAATAACAAAAATAACTCCTGGATCAAATATATTTCCAAATGAATTATATTAGACATTAAAAGGACAAACAATTGCTATTCTTGCAAACTGTCTTGAAGAAAAAAAAAAGCAATAGAAGGCATTCTACCAAGCTGTTTCTATGAGTGGTTCTGATACCCAAACCAGAAAGGGATAAATCAGAGAATAGCACTACAGACAAAAATCATTGATGGATAATCATACAAATAAATAAATCAGTTGGAAATGAATACAAAGATGACTGAACATTAGGGAAATAATTATCATAATTAGTCTTGCTAATTACAAAACATTCCATGATTATCAATAGATTCAAAAAAATCTTTGATAAAGTAGAGCAAATACTAGAATTATAATACTGAATAATACTGAAAATTCAATACTGAATTGAAAAAAAGCATGAGCATCTTCCTTTATCAAAAGTATTTACCTAAAACTGAACTGTAGCAATATTTGCAAAGGAGAATCACCAGAAGCTTTTCAATTAAAAAAAAAGGCTTAAACAAGAATCCTCGTGTTGCCAATAATATTTCGTATTGTACCAGAAATTCTAGCTATTGTGCAAGGAAATTAAGGTAATAAATATGGGCAAAAGATAAGACAGTTATAACCATTGCTGTTTATTTAGAAAATTCTGGAGAGTTAACCAAAAATGAATCAAAACAATTAAAAGCTGCTGCAAAGTCACGGGAAATTGAAAGAAGTCCAATTTTTCAAAGAAATTGAAAGGTCATCAAAATAATATTGTTATAGATTTCTAATAAAAAACATGATAGAAGGATAAAAAGAAAAATACCTTTTAAAATAATACCAAGATGCATTAAATACCAGAAAGTCTACACAGATATACTTTGACCTTATTTAAATTTAACTTCAAAATACTTTTTCTTTTTCTTAGGCAATTGGGGTTAAGTGACTTGCCCAGTAAGTATCAAGTGTTTGGTCTCAGGTTGGATTTGAACTCGGGTCTTCCTGACTTCAGGGTTGACACTCTATCCACCACACCACCTAACTACCGCCACTATACTTTTTAATAGAATTTAAGAAAGAGCAAAATGATGGGAGCTAAATGTTGTTCGTTGGGCCATTCTAATACAATAAAATAAACAAACAAATAGTAAGAAACACAACAACAACAACAAATTGCTAGGAAAATTAACCTATAGTTATATCAGTTTAACTTCTAATGGTATATTTTGTAGACTTAGAGACAAAATAATAACAAATTTCACATAGTTAAACAAAAGATTAAAAATCTCAAGGAAATGATGAGAATAATTTAATATGAAATTACCACACCTCTTATTATAGTGCAAAGCATTAATTATAACAACTATCATGAATGAGTGATTGAAACCTAGGAGAAATTTTGGCGTGTCTAAGTTAATGAAGTCCAATATAAGAAGACAAAAGTCTCATGGCATTAATGTGTGTGTGTATACACACAAACATATATATACACACACATATATAAACATATATATGTAAGTGTATCCCACTTCTACTCCATGCCTGTAACATTTTCCTAAAGGACATCCCTGTGAGGCTAAGTGTTACATACATAGAGGGAGATGTGAGACGTTTTTGCTGAGAGACTTCTAGGAATGAACAAATGAAGAGGCTTGATAGAAAGAAACTCTAGAAACAGAGTTTGAGAAAGATGGAGTGAACAGGCAAGGCACATTTGAATGGTAGACAGGAGGTCGCAGAAGTACAGTCATGTGGAGAATCTGGCCCCCTGAAATAAGTGGCTTTATTCTCAGTACCTGCACCCCAATTTAATTGTTCTCTCTTGGTTTAGCTAAGATTTTATCTCATTCCCAGTCAAAAAAGTTCATCTACTATTGTATATCCAGTCCTATGCTTTAATGTGTTTAACTTTCCTGCTTTATTTGTTGTTTGCTTGGATATGTGTGTTTGCTCAATATCCTAAACTTTTTTTTATGTACTAAGCATTTGATGGAAGGGAAATTAGTTAGCCAGAATAAGCTACATATTAGCTCCTCTTGGAAGTGATCAGAAAAACTGACTTTTATTCTGAACCTCTAAAAGAGCACATAGTACTACTGCTAGATTACCAGTCTTTGAGGTGTGGTAGATAGCTCAATACCCCTCTTAAATAGATCAGTGGAAAAAGTGAGCACTCAGAAACACTCTTATTCTCCTCAAAGGCAGAAATTATATTTTTCCTTCCTTGGAAATGAGGTAGACCAGATGTGGGCCAGTGGTTTTTTGTTACATGGAAGCATCCACTTCAATATTTTATATAAATGATTAGAGTTTGATTTCCCTATGTTAGGGAAAGCGAGATGGCACAGTGGCTAGAACACTAGACGTAGAGTCAAGAAGACTTGAGTTCGAATCCAGTTTCAGACACTTTCTAGCTGTGTGACTCTGGGCAAGTCACTTAACCTTTGCTTGCCTCATTTTTCTCAATTATCAAATGGGGTTAATAATAGCACCTACCTCCCAGGATGGTTACGAGGATCAAATGAGATATTTGTAAAGAACGGTGCTTAACACTTATTCTCTTCCACTCCCCTTCCCTTCCCTTCTAAAAAATAGATTATTGTGTGATCCCATTTCATTCATTTAACCCTCAAAGAAAAAAAATGATAAAAGATAATCCTTCCACACTTGTCTCAACTCATGACACTGTCAAGTATTTTTATGACCCATTATCTTTCTGGCAGATAATAAAATCACAATTATCAGGTTCACATTAGTAATTATTCCAGATCTCAGTCCACTTCAGGACAGACACATGTCTGTACTTCCAAACTTAAAGCAATAGAAACCAAAAAAGTTTTTCTCATTTGGTTGCACCCAGGTAGAAAGAAGGCCTGGGGAATCTTCCCAGTTGTGCTCAAGGATAGACCAAACAAATTAAAGACCAGAGGGTTGCACTATAGTTATCATTTGATTCTTGTATGTTTAATACACATGAATGTAGGCTCTGGATTTTTTGGCAAAAAGTTTTTCCATTTTCAATTTACTATAATTCATGAAATATATATATAGTGCTTTGGGTACACCACTACAGTCTATGAGGCTCCCAGAAAATCTGCCTCGTGTTCAAAGCAGCCTCTGTGCCCAAATGTACTTTAAAAACAAATAAACCATAGCTCACAAGATCCTATAATTTACTAGTCAGCTAGAGGACATAGTCCAATACAAAGACATTTACTAAATTAGCATAGTAAGAGAAGTATCAGAACATTCCCTTTCCCCAACAAACACTTTTCTACAACCAGACTCTATCTATGGGGATAATGGACAGAGGACTCATTTGTACACAAATATTTATATAATTCCTTTGTTGCCATAAAAAAACTAGAAAGAAAGTATGTTGTTGTTTGGTTGTTTAAGTTTAGAGTTTTCTTGGCAGAGATACTGAAGCAATTTGCTATTTCCTTCTCCAGCACATTTTACAGATGAGGAACCTGAGGCAAACAAGGTTAAGTGACTCGTTGAGGGTGTCTGAGGTCAGATTTGAACTCAGATCTTCTTGACTCCAGGCCTGGCACTATATCCACTGTTCTACCTAGCTTCCCTAGAAAGAAAATGTATGCCCATCAATTAAAGAATGGCTTTAAAATTTTGTGGTATGTGAATATAATGGAATATTCTTGGGCTGTGCAAAAAAAAAAAAAGGTAGAATGTGAAGAATTCAGAGAAACTTGGGAAGACATATGAACTGATGCAGAGTGAAACATTCAGAAGCAGTAGAAAAATGTACATGACCACCATAACATAAAGGAAAAAATCTTTGAAAAACTTCAGAACTCTTATCAACATCATTACCAATGATGACTAAAAGATTACTCCTTGGCAGAGCAATGATAAACCAGAGTTGCAGAATGAGACGCATTTTGATACATGGTCAATATGTTTACTTGTTTTGCTTGATAATATTTATTTATTGGATGTGAAGCTCCTTGGGGAAAGTGGAGGGTGGAGTGGGGGTTGTGGGTAGTGATAGAGAAGAAGAAGGAAATGAAGAAAGGGAAAGAGGGAGGAAAGGAGTGAGTGAGGGAGGGAAGGAGGAAGGAAGGAAAGAAAGAAAGAAGGGAGGAAGAGGAGAGAAAGAGTGAGGGAGGGAGGAAGGAAAGAAGGAAGGAAGGAAGGAAGAAAGAAAAAGCATCAGTAACATTAAAGAAAAAATTATTGAGTGGGCATACCTAGGGAATATTTATAAATGCTTTAACACATAAAAACATGTAAATGAGATGGAGAAATGATGGTAAGAACAAAAATCAGAGATGAAACCCTTTCTTTCAAACATTTGTTATGAATTCATGCCTTTATTATACATATGTGGCTAGGGAAAAAAATCCTAAGTTTTGAATCAACCTAAGCATATATTTAGAAAGAATACCAAACAGAATATAGTCAGAATTCACAGGTCCAAATTCTATTATTTACTAAATGTGTGACCTTTGATAAGTCACTTATGTTCACTTTTCCCTGAGTTTCCTCTGTAAGAGTAAGGAGTGGACTAGATGATTTCTAAGGTCCTTCCAGCTTTACTGTTAAAGGTTTCATGGTTCTATGTGTAATGAATAATGAAGTATCTACTCTTCCCTCATTCCAGGTGACCAAATGAGTGAATAGTGGTGGCCCAAGTGTATGCATACCTCCATCAGCTGGAAGTATATAGTTCTTACCTTATATAGTGCAGGCATTGCCCATCTAGGTGCTAACTGGTCTCTTAAGAGACCAAATTGCTGAGTAAGTGGAACATATGCAACAGGTATAAGACACTACTTCAAGGTGCTGGAGTATGAACAAATATTAAAATTTTAGACCAGTATCTGAAATGAGGTCATCCTCATGCTGGAGAACAAGTCAAGACAGCACTATTAGGCAAGCTATTGTGACAGGTAGCTAACTAGAGGTTGATGGCACCATTGTGAAGGCCAAAAAGAAACACATTGATTAAGAGCTAACTATGTTCCAGGTACTGTACTAAGCACTGGGGCTACAAAAAGAAGCAAGAGACAGTTCTTGCCCTCAAGGAGCTTACAATCTAATGAGGGAGACAATGAGCAAATATATACAAAGCAAATTATATGCAGGATAGATATATACAGGATATATAAATATGTATGTATATATAAGATAAATAGTAAATAATAACATAGGGAAGGCACTATACATATATATAAAGCAAATTATATACAGGATATATATATACATATATATGTATACACACACACACCTAATATACAGGATAAATAGGAAATAATAACATAGGAAAGGCACTAGAATTAAGAGGTTGAGGACAGCTTCCTGTAGAAGGTAGGATTTTAGTTGAGGCTGAAAGGAACCTAGGAAGGTCGGTAGTTGCAGCAGTAGAAGGAAAGCATTTTAGGCATGGGGGACAGCCAGAAAGAATGCTCAGAGCTGAGAGACTAAGAGTCTTATTCATGGAACAGCCAGGAGGCAAAGATTCCTCAGCAGAAAGGGGCTTGGGATAGTTACTAGACAAAAGATAACAGTCCCACAGAGCTAGAGAGAATCACAACTAAGACCTTCCTCTGGAGCGATAGGGAACTGAAGAACAGAGAGCCACAGGAAGAGACTACCGAAGCCATTCATTTATTCATTCTGTTTTAGATCTGAAAGAAACCCTAGAGATCATCTAGTCTAACTTTGCATGGTATGGATAAGAAAGTCCAAAGTGAGTTGGGCAAAGTCACACAGATTAATACTAGAGCCAGAAATGAAAACCTCACTCTTTCCACTATATCACACTATAAGTAAATAGGAGAAAACAGCTAAGTACATAGGGGGAAAAAAAAAAAGATCTGAGTAGAAGTTTCCTATTTGGACTTGCATATGTATTTGGGATTATGGGGATGGGAGTAGGATCATATACGATGATAAATTTAAAGCTGGAAGATTTCAACTTTGTTCTTTTTTTCTTGGTGGAAAACAAAGTCTTCCATAATTTATACCTTTATCTTCAGTTTTCTACAGAATTCCATGTTCATATTTCCATAAATTTTTAGGGGGTAGAGATATGAGCTAAAAGAATTTTTTTAATTACCTTAAAGTGTGCTACATATACAAGGTGTACATATGGACTATTTGTATCATGGTGTTCTGGGGTTACCATCACGTGTATGCTATGGCTCCCTCCTAATCCACTCTGTCTTTCCCCTGACACATACTATATCATCTCTCTTATAACATCTTTTTTCACTCCCTGCATAATAACAAGACCAGACCAGTCTTTTTCCATTGTCTTTTTGAAATGCATTACACTTTCTGTTTATGTTCCTTTCTGAATATTATCCAAATGTTGCAAACGGTTCAGAAAAACAGAAAAAGCAATGAAAAAGGAATCAAATATAGAATATCCCATGAAGATTTATTATTTTTTTAAAACCATATTATCCCCGTTAAGTCAATGGAATAGAATCTATTGCTAATGCATTTTTAAGTAAACATTGATCAGAGTGAACTGTAGGATTTTCAAATTGTTTATATATTCAGTCATTTCAAAGTGTTTAGCCATTTTCCCTTAGGAGGCCCACGTATTACTATATGTTGAATGTAATCTTTTTGTTTGGTTATTAGTCACCTCAGCATATATTCAGAAATCTCAGATGTGTCTGGCTATATAAAGCAATCTTTGGTTGCTCTTTGGTTTCCTAGAAAAATCATTAATATATCCCTCTTAAAAAGCTAGAGGTTAATATGTGTTCCTTTCCCCCAACCTATTTCTCTATTTCTCCTGTTATCTATATCTCTACTAAGAAGGCCGTATTTATCTAGTACTTTAATGTTTTCAAAGTGCTTTAGATATATTATCTCATTTGATCCTCAAAACAAAACAAAACAGAAAACTCATACCAAAACTTTAGAACAAGAGACTAAATTTTTCTGTACTAAGGATAACACTGGCAACTTTCCAAGAGCCTGGAGTCTGAGTCTGAGTCTGAGCCTCATTTGCATATAGTTTGTATTTACATATATTGTTTGTATTTTATTTTGATTAGATGTCTTCCCCCAGCCATGATGGTAATGATGATGAATGAAGCAATGTATATACTTAAATATCATTTAATAACTTTATACTTGAATTATTATCAATTTTCCTATTTTAGTCATTTAATTTTTATCATTATTCTTTTTAAATACACTATGTATTTGAGGGATTTTTTTCCTAATTATTAGTTTGGGAATATGCTACTTATTAGTGTATTTTGTTTTGATTTTGCATTTCTTCTGTTCTTCTGTTGATACTTTTCACCCAGACCAGAAAATGAAAAAAATTTGCTACCTTCTGGTGACATTTCCATAGCACATAAAAGCTGTATTTCCCCTTAAGGGGTGTTATGCAAGAAAACTGGATGAGAGGTGTAGCAGTCAGGAGTAAGTTTAGATGCCAAAGCTCATACTCTAGGAAAAGGCCCCCTTCACCAGAGAGGCATGTTAGGAATTTAAATAATACTTCATTTGTAGTATAAAGTTTAGTATATGGTATCACAAGAGCAACAAGATGGTGGACCAGACATTTCCCCCAACCCCATGATCTCTCAAATCTTTCCAAAACAGGAGTTATTCACTAAAGATAAAACAGCTTCAGTTGTTTTCCTATTCTAGGACACTCAGAATTTAAAAGAAAGTTGAAAAACCCCAGGAATTGATATTCATTGACCCTGAACTTACTCAGCAACCCTCCTCACCTCCCACACTATTATCAGCAAGGCTTCACTAGCAGACACAAGAACACAATACTGGTCTCTGTCCCCTCTTCCCTTTTTCAAGTGCCATAGAGACCCTGACTCCAAGCTATTGAA
Organism: Vombatus ursinus; assembly: GCF_900497805.2. NCBI lineage: Eukaryota > Metazoa > Chordata > Mammalia > Diprotodontia > Vombatidae > Vombatus > Vombatus ursinus. The sequence continues at coordinate 2,057,687 of NW_020954702.1, forward strand.
ATTTGCTTGCACCTTGACAACCAGTTTGGCCATAACCCTACAGGAGCAAAAGCCTACTAGGAGGTGCAACCCAATAGCACTGCAAAGTTCTGAGGCAAACAGACTCTAAACTGCTGGGGCTGGGCCAGAGAACTAAGGAATACAGGGAATAGGATGGATCACCAGGGCAGGTCACAGTATGTGGGGACAACTATGCAACATTCCACCAAGCCTGAAGGGAAAAGCATGGGATCTATCTGGAACCAGTTTTGATCACTCAAAAGTCAGATGGGGCAGAGACCTAGGCTGGTGAACTTGAATTGTCCAATGTGGAAGGAGGCTGAGATGCTCTGAGATCCAGCCCGCAGCAAACCACAGAGGGGAGGGAGCCAGAAAGTGAGCTATAAGGAAAATGTGGGGGAAGGGGGAACTTAAATTATTAAACATTTCAGAAGGAAGAAATCTCAAAGAAATTTTGAATATAAACAGAAAAATCAACAGGAAAAAATATGGCCTCCAGATACAGTAAACAAGTTCAGGAATCTTTGAATAAATATTGCAAAATAAATGAAAATGATTCAGCACCCAATAAGACAGAACACTCTGGAATTTGAGAACATGGGACCACAACATGCTGTTTCTGAGTGGCTTAAAGGAAAAATGAGAACTATAAGAGCAGAATTTATGTCCTGCACAGCAAAAATAATAAGCAGAATAGGAAAACTAGAATCTGAAGTGGTAAGCTTCACCAAAGAAACCAAAGACAGAAAAATATAAATTAAAATACAATAATAGAAATAAATAAATATATAGCTATATATATAAATATAGATATAAAGAATTAAATAGAAACAGAAAAATAGAATGCAAAAACACAGAAGTGAAGGGCAGCCTAGAAGAAGCAAAAAAAGCAAGAACATTAAAAGAAAAGATGTTCACTGTGCAAGCAAAACATGTGGATCTTGAGGACAGAATGCACAGAAACAACATAAGGATCACAGGTCTCCTAGAAGAATACAACAGGACAAAAAACCTTTTTGTTATTTGTCTTTTCTTTTCAAAGAAGATCAGTGACATCACAGGGTGATGTCTTACATGTGAATTGGATTTACATGAGGTAGAGTTGCACAAAGTCATAAGCCTTGCTCTCTCTGGCAATGACCTGAGATGCAGCGGATGACCTTGGTGTCTTCAATGTCTGACCAAGCTCTAAGTGCTCCACAGCACTTCCTTCAGCTACTTTCATGGCTGTTGGAACAAACTGTTCTCATCTGCCCATTCACGTGAGGGGAAATTGTTGCACGCTTGGGGTAAACATCCCCTACCTCACCGATGGGTTTGAGGCTTGTCAGTTAGCCTCAACCTGGTTTAACCCATCTGCCAATGCAGTTTTACCGGGGTGTGGGTGCTGTATATGTTACAGCTTCTTGGAGCCACAGGTGAGAGTTGAGTGCCATGTGGACACTAAAGATGAATGAACTGTCCCGAAAAGGGACAGCTGAGCAAGCCCTCATGACAGTGGTGCTAGTCCTTCCTGAACACCTGTATACTCTACAAAAAACCTTAACATAATAATGGAGGAAATAATAGGAAAGAACTTCCCAGAACTATTGAACAAAGAAAATAAAATTCAAATTGAAAGAATTCACAAATACACTCCAGAAAAAAAAATACAAACTCCAAGATACATAGTGGTTAAAGGTAACAATTTAATTCAGTAAAAATAACTTCTGCAAGCCATCAGGAGAAAGACCTTCAAACACAAAGAAAAGGACATTTGAATAGACTATTTCCTATCCACTAGAAAAAGGAGGAAGGAATGGAATGATGTGCTCCCAAGAGCATCGAAATTCAGGATGTAGCCCAGGTGACCTATTCTGCAAATCTGAGCTTAACTATACTAGATAAAAGATGAACTTCAATATATAAAAAAAGAAGATAAAAGAAAAAAGAGTTTGAAATATTTTTAGAAAGAAAATCAGAAGTGAAGAGATTATTTTCTTCTCAAAAATCCCAAACAACAGAAATGCAGGAGGAATAAATAAAAGCATATAGCAATAGCAACAGAGTGACAACAGAAAGACCAGTAAGAGACCTTTTTTCTAAATGTACCCAAGGAGACAGGGGTGAAGGCAGAAATCTGGTAGAGGTAAAAGTGAACAGGCAGCGAGTGGATATTGTGGACAGAACCTAGTGACACCTTGTCTAGGGTGAATGCTGCTTTTGTAGGACTACATTACAGCATGGGAGAATGGGGGTGGGGAGTGGGGAGGAAGAAAAACCAAGAGATAGAGGGGAATGAGTGATGCAGTTGGGGTCAAATCAATGGCTAGCAATGAAGGAAAGGTGATCTCTGTGATCTCGGAAAGAAATGGCCTATAAGGAAGTGGGTAAGGAGGAAGGGGAAAATAAAAAGGGAGGAAGGAGGCCTTACTTTGGGGATAGAAGAGGGTTCCACTGATGAATACTCCTATAGGTGAAGGGAGATGAGGATTTGATGCATAAAATATCTATTCCTATGGAGAGGGGAGGTGAGAATTGAAATCCCTAAGGGTAACTGTAACCTGGAGATGTGGGAAAATGTGGACATGGAGGAGATTTCTAGGCAAATGTAGGAGGGGAAAGGTCAACAAGAGAAGGTATAGATTAGTACAGTGATGGGAGAGGTACCCTACCATGGGGCAGTGTCCTCTCTGACACCTGCAATAATTGCCATTGTTCTGAGAGTGAGGGGCAATGGAAAAGAGGAATCCATGAGGTAAGCCCTACAAACCAGTAGCAGAAAGTGCCTAGAAGGCAGATAGAACGGATGTCTTAGAATCTTTGATTCCACGAAGAATACAGAGAAAAGAAATAGACCAGATGATTATAGCAGTCAAGAATCAGATAATAAGGGTCTAACGTAAACAGAAAGAGGAGATGGATAATGAACAGAGTGACAGAAATCCTTTTTGGAAAGGAGCTCAAAAATGAAATTAAAAAACTAATGAATAGGATTAGCTTATGGAGAGGAAAGGAAGGGGGAACTTACTTGACTGAGAGGAAAAAAAAGAGAGGGAAGAAATATATAACCATATAAAAGCAAGACAGAGGAGCTAATAACAAAATCTAAAAGGAAAAGGGTAACAAATGAGAATAGGAGATCAGGGAGCAGAGTAAGAGAGCCAGAGGAAACAAAACCTCCTTAAAAAAAGATTAAAGTAAAATAACTGAAGCAAAATGTGTTTATAGCAGAAAGGGAAGGGAATCATAACTTGAAAAAATACTATTTTAGACAGATAGAGGAAAATATAAATCACTTATGACTTTAAATGTGAATGAAATAACCCAATAAAATGAAAAAGGGTGATATAGATAAGAGCAAAAACTCTATAATCTTATAGTGCTTACAAGAAACACATTTAAAAAATAAAGACATACACAAAATAAAACTGAAGGGTTGGGGAAAAAAAACCTTATTATTGGTAGTGGTGGTGATGGTATCAGTGTTGTTGTTCAGTCATTTCAATCATGTCCAACTCTTCATGTCCAACTCTTCATGTCCCTATTTCAGGTTTTCTTGGCAAAGATACTAGAACGGTTTGCCATTTCCTTCTCTGGTTCATTTTACAGATGAAGAAACTGAGGCAAACAAGGTTAAATGACTTGCCCAGGATCACACAGTTGGCAAGTGTCTGAAATCACATTTGAACTCAGGTCTTCCTGACTCCAGGCCCAGCAATCTATCCATTGCACCACCTGCCTGCCCCACCAAAAAAAAAATTTACCATGCATCAAATGAATCTTACAAAAATAGGAGTTGCCATCATACTGTCAGAAAAAGTAAAAATAAATATTTGAAAAATAAAAAGGAATGGACAAGGAAACCATGTTATGCTGAAAGAAACTATAAACAACAAACCAGTATCAGTAATAAGCTTTTAAGTCTCAAATGCCTTAGCATCCAAATTCATAAAGGAAACATTAACAGCTTCAAGAAGACATAGACAGTAACATAATAGTAAAAGGAGGCTTCAGTATTCCTCTATTAGTTTTGGATAAGCCTAACAGGAAAATAAACAAAAGAGAAAATATGGAAAATGAACAAATTTCTGGTGAAACTAGAATTAAAAGAACAGTTAGTACTCATACTATACAAATTATTCTCAAAAACAGAAAAAAGCACCCTACCAGAATCTTTTTATAAGATAAATATAGTCCTATACCTAAACCAGGAAAAGATAACCCTCCGCTCCCCAAAAAAAAACTATAGGTCAATATCATTAATGAACATTGATCAAAAACTTTTAAAACAAATCCTATTAAACACACTACAGTGATTTATCCAAGAAATCATTCATTATGATCAAGTGGGATTTATACCAAGAACACGAAGGAGGTTCAATATTAGGAAAATAATCAACATGATTAGACATATTAGAAACCAAAACATCCAAAACTATATAATCATCTCAATAGATGCAGAAAAAGTCTTTGACAGAGTCCAACTCTCTTTTATACTAAAGGCAAAAAACCAAAAACCTACAAAAAAAAAGACATTTTTAATATCATAAAAAAGCATTCACCTAAAACCAAAAACCAGAACCATACACATTGGGAATACACTAGAATCTTTTCTGTAAATCCTAGCAATAGCAACAAGACAAGAGAAAGGAATTAAAAGAATAAAGATAGGTAAAGAGGACATAAACTATCCCTGTTTGTTGATGATATGATGGTTTGCTTGGAAAAACCCAGGAAATCAAAAAATATATTAATTGAGAAAACAGCTTCAGCAAAGTTGCAGGCTACAAAATATATCCTCAAAAATCAATAGTATTCCTATCTAATAATAGCAAAACACAAGAAGTAATAATAGAAAGGGAAATCCCATTCCAAATAACCACAAAAGGCATAAAATGAATTCCTTCTGATTTGATGCTTCCAAATAATGACAAAGACCATAGACCAGGCCTGACTCACACCACTTCTATGGTTCAAGTTTGAGGTTGGAATAAAATAAGATACTCATAGATCATCTAATTGTTAGATTCTAACTGTTAGGTGCCAATAGTTAACAAAAGAAAGTTTTCTTAGCTATAGTATGGAAAAAAATATTAAGCACTGATTCACCTGAATGAAGCTTTCCCATCTGTATATTTACCATGGTAGTGCGCTAGTGTTAAGAGAGAAGCCCCTGACTCCTTGTATACTGTCTTTTATACGTAGACCACCAGGAAACAGTAGCTCAAGCCTTAGTCTACTATGCCAATTCAATTTTGAGGATCGTTTCAATACCTTTTTAAGGTTAAAAAAAAAAAGCCTAGTCTCTGTGGGGTACAGCCTGAGTCCTAGAGTGAGGACAAATCTTTTTATTAAGGAGATTTGTTCTGTGAAGTTTGGATTCAGTCAAAGGGCTGCACTTGAGGACCTAGAAACCCACAGGTGGCCTTGAGGCTGCAAGTTTCCCAGCCCTGGAGGAAAAGCTAGCCCAGCCTATGGGGCTGGAACCCTAGTGGATTTTGTTCCCTGCCACATTCAAACTACCCCTTTCCCTGTATCCTACATCCCAGTTATATTTGACTATTTATCATTCTTCCTAAACACTCCATACTTTTTTTGTTTCCATGCCATTGTTAGCCCTATTCCACTTGTCTGGTGTATCTTTTCTCCAGATTTTGAATTCCTATCCATACTTTAAATTTCTGTTTAAGTTCTTCCTCCTCCAGGAAGGCTTCCATTTCCCTCATTTGTTAATGAATGACCTTTCTCCCTCTGAATCCTCAGGAATCACTTTGTTTAGACCCTTCATGCATATGTACTAATACCATTGTTACTTACGTATGTGTCGTATCCCCATTTTATACTGTAAGGTCCAAAAGAACAGGGATTGTACCTTATCAAGATTTTTTGTCTCCTCCTATGCCTAGCACATCACTATAAGCTATTAGAAGTCCTTCACATTCTACTGAAGTTAGCAACAAGGTAAATGTGACAGAATGCCATTGTCTAGTGTAGTTTTTCCCTCATTATTATTAGGGTTCTTTTAAATATCTTTGATATTATTCAATTATAACCATAGAATTCTGGGAAAATTCCCTCTAGAAGATAATCATGGGGAGAATCATTTAAAGGAACTTGGAATATTGTGTGATTATTCATCAAGCTCAAGGCATATAAGTTATATATGTTCTGCACGTGAGGTGACTTGAGAGTTCATCAGAAATAGAAAATGGTGGTAGGGCCAAAATGGTGTTCAGATTTTGATACAGAAAAAAAAAAATCTATTAAGTCTTAAAAAAACTACCAGTAACACAGAATATTTAGAAAATAAAGTTGCTGGCTATTTAAAGTATACAGAGAAGTCCAAAAGCTCCTCCTCCCCACAAACTATATCAGATTGCAAACTATATTCATTTAATATTCTTGCCAAATTCAGTCAAGAAGTGTCAGCCAAAAGAAGCATATGAATGCAGTCTTATTTACAAAACTTTAATAAAGACCATGACAAAAGACTACAAGCAGTATCATTTTCATATCATTTCACAAGCATTGAAAAGCAGATAAAGAGAAAGCAAGCTAGCAGAGAATTTGGTATGAATTCCAACTAAGCTTAAACATCTCTGAGAGTATTTCTATATGAAACAGGAAGCAGAGTAACAAACAAATGTAAAATAAAACACATTTGCCTATATTTTTGTAGTCATCTCTTTTCAACAATGACATTACTAGATAATTTGGATTTTACCCCTTTAATATCTGATTTTAGAAAATGTCAATAAAAGTTTGGAAGAATGACTGATCTTGACCTTGTATATACAAAATAAATGTATTTAGGAGAAGGTTATATTTTAAAAGGATTGATTTTCTATGTGACCCCCTTTACAGAGGTGTCCATCAGTCAGTCAGACAGTCAATAGGCATTTATTAAGTGACAAACACTGTGCAAAGTTCTTGGGTTACAAATAAAATCCAATAAAATCCAATTCAAGGAACAAATGTTATAATAGTAAGACAGTCAAACAACATTTACTAAGTGCGTTCTCTGTGCTAGACAAGATGCTAAGTGCTGTGGATATACAAAGGCAAAAGACTAGAAAGGTAGAAGAGGTCAGAATAGAGAGTTTTACAAACCAAAAAGAGGATTTTATATTTGATCCTGGAGACCATAGGGAGCCACTGGAATTTACTGAATGGAGGGATGGCATGGTCAGGCTTGTACTTTGGGGAGATCAATTTGACATCTGAGTGGAGGATGGAGTAAAGAATAAGAGCTGGGGGTCAACATGTAAATACATACAAGATATTTACAGAGGAGATGGAAAGTCATCTGAGAAGGGAAGATATTAGTAGCTTGAGGGACAGGAAATTGGAAAACAACTCCTGCAGAAGGTGGGATGTAAGTTATGTCCTGAAAGAAGTCAGAGAAAGCAAAAGAAGGGGGTGAAGAGTCAGAAAATTTCAGGCATGGGGGACAGACAGTGCAAGGACATGGAGAAAGGAGATGGTGGGCCCAATGAGAGAAACAACAAATAGGTGCAGATAGCTCGATCATAGAATCCATTGAGGGGAGTAAAGTATAAGAAAACTAGAAGGGTAAGAAGAGGTAAGGTTATGAAGAGCTTAAAATGCCAAATAGAGTACTTTTTACTTGATACTGAAGTTAATAAGGAATCACTAGAGTTTACTGAAAAGAGGAGTGACAGCTACTTAGATTTACACTTTAGAAAAATCACTTTGACAGCTGAGTGGCAGATGGTTTGAAATGGAGACAGACTAGGCAAGAGCTGACAGACAAAAGCAGTGCATGGTTCACTGACAGAAGTGTTATTCTCACCCATTGGGTATGAAGTAGCAAACAGCAGCACTCAGCCTAGCTACTGGACACCAAATAGTTAAAGGAGATGGAAAGTCAGCCCAGTATGCTGAATTAAGGGTAGTGTGGTGAACTGTCACTAGAGCCACAAGGGATAATCTAGATTGTGTTGTGATTTATACTGACTCCTGGGCAGTAGCTGATGGATTAGCCATAAGGACAGCTAAATGAAGGAATGATAATTGGCAGTAAAGTTTGAGGCAAGGAGTTGTGGGAAGATGTAGCTAATGTAAATGTGCAGATTAATGTGTTTCAACTCATCCTAAAGGAAAATAAAATGAGGCAAAGTGGAATGAGAAGGTGAATCACATCAGCAAACTAGGAGGGCAGAGATAAGGGATGATAAGGATAGAATCATAGCAAAATGGGCATATGAGAAATTGGACATTTGGGTATTCGGCTTACCATAGCTTGGGTGGAAGATAAAATGGAATTTTTTTAAAAAGGAAAGCAATTATAAGATCTACAATGCTACTCTACCTTATTTGACAGAAGGCTAGACCATTACTGAAAGTGCTATCCAGATGTATGAGCAAAAGCTGGATTCATGGAAGAGTCTGACAGGTATCAACAGTATATATACATGAAAAAATTGCTGTGTGGTATGGGGATGCTGTCGATAGTAGCAATACTCAAATTAGGAAACATATTCTACATATCGTGCAAAATACACATAGCTAAGAGACAATTTTCTGTTACAAAGAATCCTTTCTTCCATCCCCAAGGAAGAAAGTAGACTTCCCTTTAGAATTAAAAATCCCTTTTAAAGAATGACATTAAGTGTGCATACCTTTTGACCCATCAATAGCACTTCTAGGTCTGTATCCCCAAAAGATCATAAAATGGGAAAAGGACCCACGTGTACAAAAATATTTATAGCAGCTCTTTGTGTGGTAGCAAAGAATTGGACATTGAGGGGATGCCAACCAATTGGGAAATGGCTGAACAAGTTGTGATATATGAATGTAATGAAATACTGTTGTGCTATAAGAAATGATGAGCAAACAGACTTCAGAAAAACCTGGAAAGACTTGTATGGACTGATGCTGAGTGAAGTGAGCAGAACCAAGAGAACTTTTACACAGTAATAGCCACACTGTGCAATAACTAACTTTAATAGACTTTGTTCTTCTCAGCAATTCAAGGATCTAAGACATCTCCAAAAGACTCATGATGGAAAATGCTATCTACATCCAGAGAAAGAACTATGGAGTCTGAATGCAGATCAAAGCATACTATTTGCTCTTTTTTTCCTTCTGTTTTGTTTTGTTTCTTCTTTCTCATGGTTATTCCTATTGATTCTAATTCTTCTTTACAGCATGACTGATGTGAAAATATGTTTAATAGAAGTGAATACTGGAGTCAGGAGGACCTGAGTTCAGATACGGCCTCAGACATGTAACATAGCTAGCTGTGTGACTCTGGGCAAGTCACTTAACCCCAATTGACTCACAAAAAAAAAAAAAAGGAATGTAAATGTAGAGCCTATATCAGATTGCACACTGTCTTGAGGAGGGAGGAGAGGAGGGAGGGGGAGAAAATTTAGAACTCAAAAGCTTATGGAAGTGAATGTTGAAAACTGAAAATAAATAAACTAATTTGAAAAAAAGAGAATGACATTAAGAGGCGAAAAAGCACCCCAAAATTCGGACATGAGGGGAAGAGATGAAATATAAGCAAAGACAAACAACCCTGAACAACTTCTTATCCAGGACTATGCCTGAATTCACCATGACTTCCTTCAGGTCTTGTCAGTGGGGACCTAGCCATGGTAAGAGGCCCAATCCTGGAACTTCTGGTGGGTAAGTGCCTGAGGAAGCTTAAGAGGATAAGAATCACCAGATGACAGCTGTGGGTGGCAATGTCAGTAGAAATAGAGCCTATACAGAGTCTTTCCTCCAGAAAATGAGGGGGGGAAATAGCAAAGGAGGTGAAGTAGGCCTGAAACTTATAGTTGGAAGATCCTAGCTGCTGAAACAAACTTGATGGGGAGTGTAAGAGAGCAAAAATGAAAAGAAAGACTGATGGGTATCTGTGGGGCAAAATGCCTGAGGTCAACACAGCTGAGAGTCCTAGCAGCTAGGATGCAGGATGAAGGATAAAGGGAAAAAATAAAGGAGATGGCATGGGCCTAACTTGCTGAAGATCTATAAGAGGAGCCACAAAAGTATGGGGAAGTTTTCAAGTGAATCTGAAGAAACACATTTTAAAAGGTAGCTGACTAGGAAAAAAGTTTCAAAGGCTGCAGCAGGGAAAGACCCGCAGGAAAAAAAAACCCTTTATAAGGCAATGTTCTTAACCTGGGGCCATTGAATATTATATTTGTATGTATGTATGTGTATATATATACCTCTATACACACATATATATGTATAATATATACATATCAGTTAATAAACATTTATTAGATACCCACTATGTGCTAAGCACTGGATATATACATATACATATACATATATAACATGTGTGTCCATATATATGTTAATATACATAGCTATATTTCAATAGAATTTATTTCCTTTGTAATCCTATATATCATTTTCTGTATTTCAAAACATTTTTCTGAGATGGGGTCCATAGTTTACATGAAACTACCAAAAAGGTCCACGACACAAAATAGTTTAAGAATCCCTGCTATAAGGAAACAGATGATGCAAAAGGAAAAAATGAAAATGTTTGCAAGGAGTAGGGCCTAAAGAAAGAACACATTAAAAAGTCTATTAGGTAGAGAGTTTTCCTTTAGCTTTCTTACGTAAAGAATCTTTGGGAATTTTTACTTTAATCTACCTATTTATGACTGAGATTAGTGCCTCCTTTGTGAACCATCTTTAGTAAATGCTGTTAGATTTCTTTTAGATGATTTCATATCTTTGAAATTGAACATTCTTTAAAACAAGGTAGCAATAATAGTGGTTATATAGGTTTTCCTCACTTCGTCCTATTTTAATTTCAGTACTATGAATTTTTCCTGCAGGGAGGGCCAATCATGTTGAATTACAGAAGTATTTGGTTTTTTTCTTTTGGTAAAAGTATGGACAGATAAGCTTAAGTATAATAAAATAAGAGGGTTGACTATATCAAATGTTTAATAAACATCATGAAACTCATTTTTGTCTTCCTGTGAAAATACGTATGATTTTCTGTTTTTTTTTTTTTCTGTTTTTTAAGTTTTCTGGGCAGTCTATTTTAGGAAACATCTTAACTTTGCTGGGTGATCTCTTTAGCAATACTGCATTCTTAGTTACCAACTTAAATATTCATTATTTTTTTGTTAAATTGGAAGTGTTGCTCTAGTATTATACTGTTGCATACCATATTGCATTATTATGCTTTGCATTTGCTGCATTTTGTTGGAATTTCTAACAGATGGCTGTTTCTATTACATGTGACAGCATATTATGTATGTATACAAACAATTCAGAACCATGTTTTTCTCAATTAAAATGTATGTTTTTTCAAATCGTTTATTATTTATTTTATTTTTTATTGAACAATTCAATACTTGCATAGCATACTTTTATAAGGTATACACAAAATACATGTAGATCATATTAAGATATTAAAATTTTTATGGTACATTCCCCCCCAAAAGCAGCAAGTAAATTAGATTTGGTTATTATCTGGTCATTAATCAAAAAGTGATTAAAAGTGTATTTTTTGCATAAAATGTTTTCTGTCAAACTTGTAACTGGTCAAATTTTTTTTAAAGCTTTTAATAAACTACATAATGGCTAACTTCAAAAAAAAAGTCTAGTAGGGGGGCAGCTAGGTGGCACAGTGAATACAACTCTAGCCTTGGAGTCAGGAGGACCTGAGTTCAAATGTGACCTCAGACACTTGACACTTATTAGCTGTGTGACCCTGGACAAGTCACTTCAGCCTGATTGCCTCATCAAAAAAAAAATAAAAAAGTCTATTAGGGTTTAGGAGCCTGAAGGAAAAAACACATACACACACACACACCTATAATTGGAAGGTGAATGGACAGCTTAGAACAGAAGACAGAAAACCTTATCCAAGTAGTGAAAACACACTGAAAAAACTTTGGAGCAAACAATTTAATCATTCTGTGAAGCAACAAGAAATATTTAAACATAGTCAAACAACTGAAAAATCACTACACATGAAGTATCAGCTAACAAAAACAATTGACTTTAACATAGAAAGAGAGAATGCAAGGATTTCCAAACAACCATGACAAAACAAAAATCTTAGATAATATATTTCAAGAAATCATTTACAAAACAACTTATAACTAATAGAACTAAAGGGAAAAGAAAAAGAAACTGTAGGTTATATTTCCCTCCTTGGAAAAAAATAAAAATTAAGCATGCCCAGAAATGTAATGGCCCAAATCCAGACCAGAATAAATACTGCAAATAGACAGGGAGAAAAAGAAAGAAAAAGGTGCAGTGGATAGAGCACCAGCCCTGAAGTCAGAAGGACCTGAGTTCAAATCTGGCCTCAGACCAAACACTTCACACTTACTAGCTATGTGACCCTGGGCAAGTCACTTAATCCCAACTGCCTAAGCAAAAAAAGAAAAGAAAGAGAAAGAGACAGAGACAGAGACAGAGAGAGATCAAATTCCAAGGTATCAGAGTCAGAACTATACAAAATTAAATAGCAATTAATTACATTGTTCTCCAGGTTCTGCTCACATTACTCTGCATTAAGTTAATGTAAGTCTTCCCAGAATGTTCTACAACCATTCCTTCCAATCAGTTAGTCAACAAGCATATAACAGATGCTTCCTATATGCCAGGTGCTGTACTAATAATAGGGAATATACAAAAAAAAAAAGAAAAGAAAAGAAAAAGAAAAATAGTCCCTGCCCTCAAAGAGTTCATATTCTAATGGGGGTGACAACATGAAAAAAAAATTGTGTATGTACAAGATAGAGATATATATAGATATATAGAGATGATAGATAGACAGACAGATAGATAGATAAATAGTCAGATACAGAGAGAGAGAGAAAAAGAATTAGAGATTATCTCAGAGGAAAGGTGGCAGAGGCGGGCCAGAAAGGGCCTCTTGCAGAAGGTGGGACCTGAGTTGAGTCTTGAAGGAAACTATGGGAAGCCAAGAGGCAGAGGTGAAGAGGGAGAGAATTTCAAGCATGAAGGAAAACCAGTGAAAAGGCGCTAAATTGGGAGAAGGACTTTTGATTTCAAAGAACAGTAAGAAGATGAATGTCATGGGATCATAGAGTATGTTGAAGGGAATAAAGGATAAGAAGACTAGAAATGAAGGAATGGATTAGGTTGTGAAGGGTTTTAAAAGAGAGGATTTTATATTTGATCCTGGAAGTAACAGAGAGCCACTGGATTTTTTTTCAGTGGGGAATGACATGGTCCAACCTGCCTGAGATAATTTTAATTTTGATGACTGAGAGAAGGATGTACTATAGTGGGGAAAGACTTGATTCAATGAGACCAACCATCAAACAATAGTCCAGGCATGACATGTTGATGGCCCATACGAGGATGGTGGCAGCATCAGAAGAGATATGAGGACATTTATGAGAGATATTGCAAAGACAGAAATGAGGCTTTGGAACCAGACTGGCTGTATGGTTGAATGGAAATGAGGAACTGAGAACACCAAGTTTTCAAGACTTGGTGACTGGTAGAGGCTGTTGGTACCCTAGACTGGTTATATCAAGCCTAGATAGAAATGAAGCTACTATACTGTAAGCAAGCATCCCTGTGAGACACATTTTGACTTAGAAAACCACAAATTAACATTATCTATGTTCTATTGCATTTTAATTTATTTTGTAAAATATTTCCCAATCATATTTTAATCTGGTTCAGGCAACACTCCTGAGTGTTGCAAGACACATGAGGCCTTTTTTGTGGTGACAAAGAATTGGAAATGGAGGGGATGCTCCTCAATTAGGGAATGGTTGAACAAGTTATAGCATATGAATGTAATAGAATACTATTGTACTACAAGAAATGATAAGCAGGCAGATTTCAGAAAAACTTAGAAAAACCTACATGAACTGAGGCTAAGTGAAGTGAGTAGAACCAGGAGAACGTTGTACACAATAACAGCAACATTGTGCGATGGTCAACTATGATTGACTTACTTCTTTTCAGTAATACAATGACCCCAAAAAATTCCAAAAGACTCATGGTGAAAAATGCTATCCACATCCAGAGAAAGAACTGATGGATTCTGAATGCAGATCAAAGCATACTATTTTCACTTATTTTTTGTGTTTTTTTCCTTTTGGTGTGTTTCTTCTCTCACAAGATGACTAATGTGGAAATACTTTTTACATGATTGCACGTGTATAATCTATATTAGATTGCTTGCCCTCTTAGGAAGGGGGGAGAAGAGGGAGGGAGAGAGAAAAATTTGAAACTCAAAATCTTATATAAAACAAATGTGGAAAATTGTCTTTACGTGTAATAAAATACATATAGCAGCTAGGTGATGCAGTGGACCAGGCCTGGAGTCAGGAAGACTCATCTTCCTGAGTTCAAATCTGGCCTCTGGGTAAGTCACTTAACACTACCTCAGTTTCCTCATCAGTAAAATGAGTGAGAGAAGGAAATGGCAAACCACTCCAGTATCTTAGCCAAGAAAACCTCCATGGGGTCCCAAAAAGTTGGATATGACTAAAAAATGACTGAACAACAACTCTGTGTGTGTGTGTGTGTGTGTGTGTGTGCTTCATATATTCCAGGAATTTTGCATTTTGGCTGAGCATGTGCCCAAGCTCTATTTTTCTTTAAGTCTTTTTTTACAATGTTTTAGAATCATTCCCTTTTTTCTGGGTTTGTTTGAGCATACTTATTACTACAACAGCTCTGTATGGTGGGATTCTTTTTTTGTTGGTTTGCTCATTCTTCCAGAATACTTTGTAAACTTGAAGTTTATATTATGGACAGATTCTGCATAATTCTGGAGAGAATGTCTGGATTGGTTTTTGTCCTTTTGGGTCTTTCTGTTGTTTTCCTGGAGTATTCAGTATTTTACTATTCCAAGATCTCAGGAGCAACTCAAAATGTGGAAACCTGCAAGCTTTCAGTCTTTCCAAAGTAGTCTGACCCTGAGGAAAGTCTAGTCAACATCCTTGTGCTTTGAGTTCTTGACTTGGGTTTGGATATGCACTACCCTCTTATGGGCTTATACCTGGTAGGAAGTTCTAGAAGACTGCTACTAAACTCAGGTGGCAGCCAGCTGGAAAGATTCATAAGTTCAAAGAATTGCAGACTACCATTTGACCCAGGATTCCTGCCTTGATTATTCTCCTGTGTGCTGGAACTGAGAACCTGCTCAGAAAATGGAATCAGAGCCCTACAGCATCCATTTGCTGCTGAACGTGTTCCTAGATCAGGACACAGCCTAAGGCTCAAGCCTGCGCCTCACCCTGAAATCCTCTTTCACCTTGGATCTGTTAGCACAAACTGAACAGTAAGCAACAGCATTGACAGCTCGGCCCTTAACAGTTGGCACCCATTCCCACAGCCTGAAAAAGGTCAGGGTCCTTCTAGTAGGGTCGGTTATGAATTATTTCCCTGATGAACATCTTTGGTCTTCTTTCAGTCCTTCACACTGGACTACTCCACACCTGTGCTCCTGGCCAGATCTTGTTGTCAGTGTCCACAATCCTCTCTATTGGTCTCCTTATGTTAACCTGGATTGGCAATAATAGGTTATGTTTCTTGAATATTCTGATCGGAAGTTGTCCTGGTGCATCTTCTAGATATTCATGGAGGAGTTGTGTTGGCAAACTAAGGTGTACTTCTTCCTGCCACTCCACCATTTGACTCTGCTCCCAAGTAATATGTTAAGGCCAGTTTTCCAGAAAAGAATATGGGATCTGACACCATGAACTTCTGGGAATTGAAGTTCTTGCTGTTAGTATGAATTATATTTCTCTGCCACCCTGCAGAGGAAAAGATCTAAAGACTCCTGGGAGGTGGGAGTATGGGGGAAGAGGGAAATGGCTGTCCCACTGTCCATCAAAACTTCAGTTCACAGATGTCCACTTTGCCAAGTCTCAAAGGCTTTTCCTCTAAAGTCTGTCTGCAAACCTTATTACACAAGTATGAGAAAATTCCAGAGGAAAGTCTGTCTATAGGAATTTCTAAACAGCCAGAAATTGCTCACCAGGCAGCTGAAATAATTATAAGCAAAGAAGCTGGAGGCAAAAACAGCTACAATTTTAGTCTAAGAGACAACATTCTGATACGATGTATTATATAGCACTAAATGTGAAAATACCATGAGATCGAATTTTTTAAAATTAGCAGTACATTTGGCAACATGTATACTTGCAATCTCAAATTACAAATCCTAAACTAACATTTTCCTTCAGAAAATAGAATATTATAGCATGCCAGTATAGGACAAAACTTTCTTTCACTACCATAGTTACCAAAGACATCTTATCTGTCATTTGCTTTTGGAGCTCCTAGATAAGAGAGATATGTTACTTAGATGATAAAGATTTGAGAACTGACTAGTTCTCTAGGATTTCTAAAATCTGAGGAAGAAGGTTTCTCTCATAATCCTGAGAGTGATTTGAACTACCATGATCTTTAAACTGGAAAGGAGATAATATCCATTTGGGGTTAAAAGAAACACACACAACCTTTGAGACAGTTGACTGATCGATGTCAGATTTCTAACTTTTGTACACACTCAGTTCCTGCTCAGCTACTCCTGAATCACTGGTTCTTCTGGCCCCAGAGGCAATTAGAAAATTTTTCATCATTGCATGATACCAAGCCTGAGTTGCAATGGCAGGAAACTGGCTTCCCAAAGTTTTCATATGGACTAGGTGCAGGCAAAGAATATCTGTGCATGCTTCAATTTTGGAGTCTTCATTGACCAAACCTACCATTACATATATAATTGCTGTCACCTTCTGCTGACTACACCTCCACATACTCCCCTTGGCTCATTTAGTCATTGTTGTAATGGTACCATGCCTAAATATGTCTCAAAGCCAGGAAAACATGAATTCAAGTCCTATCTCTGATACATAATTGCTGTATAATGCTGGCCGAGTCACTAACCTCTCAATATCCTAGGAAACTTTCTATATACTTTGGTAACAAGGTGCCTACCCTAGGGGGGAGTTTCTTACCCTGGGTGTTCCCTATAGCAATTAATCATAATTTCAGTATTTATCCCATCCTTATCCTTTGTTATAAATCTGGTGGCCCAGCAACAATCTATCCACTCCATTGACAGAAAAACAGATGACATTAGTCCTGAAATGCTATTTTTTGATAGAGCTTTATTATCTTTACATTCAAATGAGCTTAATTCAATATATATTTACTAAGTGCCTACTTTAACATAAAGAATGAAATGAAAATGAAAGCTGACATATTACCCTTACAGCTTATAATCTAAACAATATTACTTAATACTATTCTGTTTTCTTGTTCTTACATTTAAATTTTAGATGGACCATAACAAAGATGCTTTCTACACTCAGGTTTCTCTCATTGCACCCCACCCGTCTTTGGTCTTTTTTAAAGTAAGTTTAATGAATGAAAAAGTATTGTCTCCTCTATCCTGAAAAAACCATGACTTGATCCTTCCATCCCTAACTAGTGTCCTATATCTTATCTGCCCTTGGTAGCTAAACTCCTCAAAAAGACATCTGTCTACAATAAGTACCTCTGCTTTCTCTACTCTTACTCTCTTTTTAATCCCTTAATCTGGCTTCTACAGGAAGTCTTTCCTAACTCTTCTTAATTCCAGTACTTTCCTTTTAATTATTTTCTATTTATCTTTTATATAGCTTGCTTTGTATATATTTGTTTGCATGCTGTTTCTCCCACTAGATTGTAAGCCCCTTGAGGCTAGGGACTGTCTTTTGCCTTCTTTTGTATCACCAGTGCTTAGCACAGTGCCTGGCACAGAGTATGTGCTAAATAAATATTGATGGATTGATTATGTTTTTCCTTTATATGAATTATTGTGCTAAACTCAGGAGAAAAATAGAAAATTAAAGATATTCCCTGCTCTCAAGGAGCTCTTATTCTAATGCAGGGAGGGGGAAGGAAAGAGAAACAACATGTATAGGAGGTTTCGGATAAAGGACAAATAGAAGGGCTCCACGGCCCAAAAGGAGAACACGGTTTAGACAGACATTTAGCTTTGCACTCAGGACCTGATTTCAAGCCCTGGTCCTCATCCATACTAGCTTTGTGACCATAGATCAGTTATTCATTTTTTTTTTAGTGCTCCAGAAACAGTAAGATAATAAATTACAATTAAATATATTAACATCAGTGGAGGTAGTTTTCACACTAATGAAATCACAGATCTAGACAAAAAATAAGGTGAAAGAAAAAAATTCATCTCTGACAGAAATTTGTCAACACCTACCTTCCTCCTCTGGAATTATTTTCTTGCAAAGGGAGTAAGTGTATCAATGCAGTTTAAAATTTATTGTCACAGACAATTCTTTGGAAATATTTAGTACATTTATTGTGAAATTAAAGAGCTAAAACTCCAAAAGAAGCAAGTCTTGGGCATTATAATTTGATTGGCTTATTTCATCACTAATTGGTTATGCTTCCCTAAAAATAGTCATCCCCTGTGACAAACAACTATAATGAAGCAAAACAAATCCACATACTTTCCAAGTTTAAAAAATATATATGTATATGTGTATGTGTGTGTGTGTGCATTCTATTCAGCATGATTATCTATCACCTTGTTTATTGACTGGAGGCATTGTTTCATCATCAATTCCTCTGACCATGTCTGGTCATGCTACTGATCAGGGATCTAAAGTTTTTCAGTAACACTATTGTGGTCTTCACATAATTTATTCTATTCATTCTGATTATTTTATTCTACATCAGTTCAAATTGGTCTCCCCAATTTTTTTTCTAAATCCATGTGTTATTTTATGGCACAGTAATATCCCATAACATTCATGTAGCATGATGTCAGTCATTTCCCAATTGGCAAATATCCATTTTCCTTTTACTTTTTTGTTATTTTGAAAGTGTGTGTGTGTGCGTGTGTGTGTGTGTGTTTTGGGGCCTTTCACTCGGCCTTTGACCTCCCATCAATTATCTTCTTATAAGATAATGTTCTGTTGACACTGCTATTTTCGCATAACGACCATTATATGGCTATTTTGATTATAAGCTATCACACTTATCCCAGAAATTCCACAAATTTTATAGTATTTTAAATATTTTATTCTGGTGTTTGCATGACTTCCTTTTGTTATTTAGATCTACTTTATTGTAGTATTTTGAGGTCACTAGTAATCACTAATATTCATTTGTGTTATTTTATTAAATGTCCCACACTAGTCAAATCTTCTGTGCCAACTTCAGAACTCTTTTTCTGCATATTCTAGAAATAGAATACTTCAAAGAAATCATCAGCAACATTGTATTAATAACAATCTAATTTTCAAAGATATTTAATAAAGATAATCTCATTTTATCTATTCTTTTCCAATTCAATTCAACAAACGTTTATTAAGCAACATCTACCATATTGCAAGACACTGCAGTAAGCGATTCCAATAAAATCACAACAAAGTATCCACTGGCACATTGAGAACAAATATAACTTGCCATTCTTCCAATATCTAAATATCAAATATCTAATATTTAAGTATATTCGGTTTTTAGTGTTATGTCCCTTTGTCAGTTATATTAGTTTGACAGAGATATCTATTCTGGGCAAAGTGTTTGAACTTCTACTATTTGTGGTATTCTAATAATGCAATAAGATAAAAATTAATCATAATACTATACAGTTAAGAGTTTCTGAACAACTACTTTCAAATTAGTTTGGATGCACTATCATACTACATCTAATACCAGATGTTAAATTAGTAAAATGTAAATAACAACTCTCTCTTAAATTTTGGCTTTTTTTTTCAGTAGCACTTCATTTAATTGGTTTGTTTGTGTGTGCATGTCAAAAAGCCTTAATTGGTAGACATGTTTTAACAGGTCTATCTAATAAGTAAAATTTAACTTTTGGGAAAAAATGATAATGAGTGAGGTTTTTTTTAATCCTACCTACTATAGGTACCATGAAATTGAAAATTGGTACCTCATTTTATTTTGTATTATTTATTAATTATTGATTGAGAATTGTATCTAATCAATGTATCAATACTTATGGATGAGATTTGGATTTGATTATAGAGGCCTCAGTGGTAGAGTTTATAAGAGTTTAACTTCCCTCTTCTTATGGACTCCAGTTTGATTACAAAGATTCAAATTCTGTGAGCTTTTGCTGACTATAGGGGCATGTGAGTCAAACTGATCATAGGATGTTTGCCCACCATGGTACTTTCCAGAGGCTATTGGTCAACTCTGTGTTTTTCCCATTGCCATGGGAATGCTTGGAAATCCCCTCTCTGAGTAAGGCTAAATTTAAGTCCACCCTTCATCTTTGTGTTAAACCAATCACAGTCTCAGTTTAGTCTGCATCACTGGACTACATTTTGTACCTTATGTAATCAATTGCATAAAAGGCTGCCCTGACTGTTAGATGCATCCTTAGCTACTGAGGATTCTTGGATCTCATTTATTGGCAGTCGTTAGCCTTGCTAACAAATTGATTGTGCTCAGTTTTTCTTCATCACACATGTTTATTGCAACAGAATAAGATATGGGAGATCAGCAGTCCTCTGTGACTATATATGCATGAAAAAAAATACTTATTATTCCTTAGTTACTGAATTTTCTGTTATATTCTTGGCTCTGTTATTGACTCAGTATATGACCCTGGACTAGTTAATGTAGTTTTTGCATCTGCAATATTTTCATGTGTTCTAAAGGAATTAGAATTCTGACAAGAGAACACCTAAAAGAATATTGGTGAGAATGTGTTTGGACAGAACTTGAAATTCTTGAATGCTGAACAGTGGCACATTCATCCTAATGCATAGGTCTCATCATGTCACTCTCCTGCTCAAAAAAACTTCAGCAAATACATATTGTCAAAAGGATAGAACACAAATGCCTTAGTCTGACATTTAAGAATTTCCAATCTGGCTCCAAATTACCTTTTCAATCAGTCAGTCAGTCAACAGGTATTTATTGTAACTCTCCATTTTCCATCAATATCTCTGCTTGGTTTGGACTCCACAAGCATAATGCCCCAAGCCAGGTACTCCCTGGTGTCACCTCCCCTTTTCAGGTTCCTCTTGTGTATTATATTCCCCATTAGATTGTAAGCCCTTTGAGGCCAGGGACTGTATTTATGTCCCCAGTGCTTAATACAATGCCTGGCACATAGCCATTTAATAAATGTTTAGTGAATTGAATTTAGTAAGTAAGTGTTTACTATGTGACAGGCACTAGGCTAAGCAATGGGGTTATAAAAGAAGGTTAAAAACAGTCTCTGTCCTTAAGAAGTATACTTTATAATGGGAGAGACAATATGTAAGTAACTAAGATTTATTCAAGAGGTCATCTGAAAGGGAGAGGAGACATGGTATCTGAGAACATGGAAAAGACCTCCAGTAAAAGGTGGACACGGGAGATAGCGGAGAGGAGTGAGAACAGTCTAGGCATGGGGAGATAGCCAGTAAAAAAAGAGGAAGGATGTGCTCAAGGAACTGCAAGTAGGCCAGCATAGCTGAATAGTAGAATAAGGTGTAAAAAAGCAGGAAAAGTAGGAAGGAACCAAGTTAGGAATCTGTAGGTAATAAGAAAGCCACTGGAGTTCAGTGACCAACGGAGGTGCCATTTTTAGAAAAATCACCTTGGTAGCTAAATGTAGGGTGTATTATAGTGGGCAGAGACTTGAGGCATCAGAAACTACAAAGGCATTGCAGTAGTCCAGGCAAAAGGCTATGAAGGCTCAAACTAGGCTTGTGGCTATACAAGAGGAGAGAAGAGGACTTAGTAGAGAGATGTTGTGAAGGTAGAAATGACAAGATTTAGCAAGGGATTAAACGTGCAAATGAGAGCAAAAGTGAGAAGTCAAGAGTGACACTGAAGTTGGGAGTCTGGGTGACAAAACATGGCAGTCACTTGGACAGTAATAGGGGAGTTTGAAACATGGGACAGGTTTTTTTGAGGCAGAGAATAGTGAGCTCTGTTTTGGTTATGTTGACTTCGAGATGCCTATGATATACCCAATTTGAAATATCTAAGATCTCTTTGCCTCAGTTTCCTCAAATATAAAATGGGGATAATATTTAGTAGCCCCTACCTCCCAGGGTTGTTGTGAGGATCAAATGAGAAATAGTAATTGTAAAGCACTTAGCACAGTGCCTGGCACATAGTAAGCATGACAAAAATGTAAGCTATCGTTATTATTACTATTAATAGAGAAAAGATAGGACATCCTTGCTTTACTCTCATATTTGTTACAAAAAATTCTAGCATTTCTCTACTGTAAATAATGCTAGGTTCTTCTTTTTTAACATGTACTTTTTTATTTAAAATAACATATGCTTTCCAGCATTTTTATCACTCCTGTCAGACTTTATTATAAGCTTTTTTTCTGCATCTGTTAGTATAATCCTGTGGTTTTGGTTAGTTTTATTTTAAAAACGATTCTGTTCATTGTTTTCCTAACACTGAGCCATCTTGTTTTTCAGTTTTAATATAACTTGATTACAGTAGAGAAAAAAATTTAAATATTGCTATAATATTTTTGCTATTGTAGTAGGGACAGGGCAATATCAAAAGTCCCCTGATCAATTGAGTCTCCCAATCATTTGATTGATTACAGGACAGTTAACAGAGATAATTTGATATAAAGATGTTAACTGACAAATCTAATCACCTTTTCTCTTAATCCTTATTAATATTATCAATCACATTCTTATCCTTGATACCCTCTCCTCTCCAGGTTTTTGTGATACTGTTCTCTTTAAAATCATATACAAGATTTCCCTCCTCCCTCCAATAGCTTTATGATGGTAATTTTATGCAATGTATAGCTAGGTCCTCATTAGTGTGAACAGTGAATCCTCTGAAGTGTATGCATTATTTGAATTTGTGCTCCATATTTCTGTTGAGCTGGATTCAATTACCATATTTTATATCCAATAGTGCAAATATGAATATATGGAACCATTTCATGGGATTCATTATTCACACTAATTGGGACCTGGCTATATACATAAAAAAGCAGTAATTATTTTTGTATTATACATCTTTCTTATTTTCTTTTTAGAACATTAATTTCAAATTGATCAAATGAGAAAATAGATGTCAAAGCACTTTGAAAGTTTAACTAGCATTATGTAAATAGTAATAAGAACTGAAACTGTGATTTTGCTCTTATATGGAACTGTCTGAGGCAGAAACTCCTTCTTCTAATGTTGATAAGCACTTTCTCTTCAATTTATCATTTTAGAGAATGGTCTAGAGAACTAAGATATTATTATTCAACTACATTAAACCAAACCATTTTCCACTTTATCTGCTTTTTTTTGTTGTTCAAATTTTCAAGCTAACCTTTCTGATTAGCAGTCTTTGATAGAATCTCTGCACCATCACCCTTAGACAAAAAAAAGTTAGAAATTCAAAATTCTTCATAATAGATGCAGACCTTTGTGGCATCTTCCAAAGATGTAACCATTAACCTATATTTTTCTATTTTAGATAGAATTGTGTAAACTTCCTTATAAACTCTTTTGGTACTCTTGAGCTGTTGGGTTTTGGTTTTGTTTTTTTTTTTACCCATTTCACATTGGTGATGTTATTATTTTTCCTTGCTCCAATTTTACTACAAGAACATAAATGGATTTGACAATTTAGGGTTGTTAATTCAATTCTCCCATGACTATACTCATAAAACATCAAAATATAATGGTAGAATAATGTGAATACAGTTTTGTTCTATTTAAGTGAATCACTTTAGGATTCTTTTCCTCTTTTTTACCTTAAACCTAGGTGCTATAGTTATAGCTGATATGAAAAATAATTAATTTTATCCTCATACATGACTACAAAACAGTATTTCCTCCATTCTGGCAATAATCTTTGAAAGCTTTCCAGTATACTGATGGAGTGCTAGAAAACAGGGAGTTTTGTTTCCGTGTTTGTGGGATTGGGGTATGATAAAAACTGAATCTTTTTCTTTTAGAGTCAAGTGAGGTTTTTGTGTTCTTATAAAAAACCTTTTGCCAAAATAAATGAGTAAATAAAACATAGATAGGTAGCTAGGTAGATAGATAGATAGATAGATAGATAGATAGATAGATAGATAGATAGATAGAT
>NW_020954702.1:2081735-2089575 GCF_900497805.2 Vombatus ursinus
GATAGATAGATAGATAGATAGATAGATAGATAGATAGATAGATAGATGCATATATACAAACACACACGAGGAAAGGAACGGGAATAGGGAGGGAGGAAGAGAGTAGGGAGGTAGAGAAAGAAGAAATAAAGGAAGGAAATTACTATCATTGCACAAACAACTGTACAGTATCTTAAAGGCACCTGAAAGAGAGAGTATTTGAAAAGTACAGCTGTGAGAGTTTCAACACTGTGACTACATAACATTACATGCTACATAACCTTATCAAAGTCATTAGGCCCAGGCACTATCCAGATATGTGAAAATCCAGGTTATCAGAAGTTCTTAAGGCTTTTCCTGTCCTTAAAAAAAGAAGTTAGATATTCTAATGGAGTGGGAGGAAATCTCTCAGTGTTTGTTCAGCTTAGTAAACTGACATTCCCAAGACACAGACATTATTATGGGGCCCTAGGAATTTAAAACTGGGTGGGCTCTTAGAATCATCCAATATATTATTTCAGTTTATAGATGAGGAAAGTGAGGCCCAAAGTGGTGAAGAAACTAGTTCAAGATCACAGAGATCAGGATCTCTGCAGGATCAGGACTTGAGAAAAAGTCTAAATAAATTAGATACTCAGATGTTGAAGGAGAAATGATAAATAGTTCTGTATGGTATATATTAGGAGCATGGGAAACTGCTCCAGCTTGTCAATTGAACAACCTAATAGGTTAGTTAGGGTACATACAATTGCCGTTGTAAAACTAATCTTAAGAATCAGTTTGTATATTCTGAAAGGAAAATTAATTTTAATATTGTTAACATCAAATGTAATATTCTCTTCTCTGTCAAAATACCATCCTCCCTCTAAGCAATCCTAGGAATGTCCTTGCATTCCTGTTCTTAAGGTATGTTACTCTTAACTAGATTGGACTGGGCCCCACCCTTGGGATCTTTAGCTGTTTATCCTGCAAACAGAGCTAGCTTGAGCTAGCCACAACTACCAAAGTGATTCCAAATGTCCTTTCCTCTTTTGTTAAAAATTATAGCAAGTTAGATCATGAAAGGGTCAAACAACCAGAATGAAGTGGGTTTTCTTGCTTAGATCTGCAAAGGCAGCAGAAACCTCATGGTCAGGCCTCACTCCTCACTCCTCACTCCTCACATGCCTCCCCCTCCTCCTTTCCTCCTGAAAGTATAAAAAACCTTTTTGAAGGTTTTCTTGGTGGACATTCATGTACGCAAATATATGGGTGACCTAGGCTCTTGACCCTCTTTATCTCGATTAAAGACACTTTTTTCCTCCACTTATGAGTTTGATTTATTTCAGGACTAACAAGTCAAATAGGCTTTGAGAGGCTCTTTTGCAATTAGTCTCATTGTCAGGAAATCTCCCTTTTTTCTGATACTTGGTAAAAAATATTTCTTTTTCTTTACTTCTTCCTAATGATAAGGATAAGAACTACACCCCAAAAAAGAAAAACCCTGGACTTTCCCACATGGCCAGATCTCTGGATTCTGAGGTTATAATCCTGTCAACTGGCCTTTCTTTGTGGCTACACTCAACCTCCCACCCTTAACCTAGCCTATCTCCCTTAACCTATCTCCCACCCTTAACCTAGCCTAGACCTCCCTATGTCCCCTGGCCACTTCCCATCCTTAATCTTATCTAGGCTCCAATCTCCCTTGGCCACCCCTGGAGTTCTATTACCTCATAGACTACTTGGCCACTCCTAGATTCCCCCCATAGTCTTTCTGTATATAAGGTCCATCTCATCTCCATTAAGATGCTCTGATTTTTATAATCTAGCCACTGCTCGGATTTTCACAATCTAGCCAATAGCCCACAGATGCTCAGATTCCTTAAGAGTCTGGCTAATATGGTGGATCTTCAAAAAACCTTGTTTTTGGCTGAAAGAAGGCTTGGTTCGAATTCTGTCATGATCTTAGGATTCCTCGACCTCTAACCTCTAGACCTCATCACTATTAATTATCATTTTACTCCCTTGTATCATGTTAAATAATTCCTCCTTAGGAGACAGAGCCAACATGGTGGAGTAGTAGTGATGAGGTCGAGAGGTTTAGGGGTGCTGGGACCCCAAGATCATGACACGCAGGTCCTGCCTGAAAGAATTCGACCCAAGCCTGCTTTCAGTCAAAAACAAGGTTTATTAAAGATCCGACATATTAGCCAGACTCTTAAGGAATCTGAGCATCTGTGAGCTATTGGCTAGATTGTGAAAATCTGAGCAGTGTCTAGATTATAAGAATAAGAGCATCTTAATGGAGATGAGATGGACCTTATATGCAGAAAGACTATGGGAGGGATCTAGAAGTGGCCAAGTAGTCTATGAGGTTATAGAACTCCAGGGGTGACCAAGGGAGAACGGAGTCTAGATAGGATTAAGGGTGAGAAGTGGCCAGGGGACATAGGGAGGTTTAAGGGTAACAGAATTGGGAGATTGGGTGTAGCCACAATGAAAGGCCAGTTGATGGGTTTATAGCCTCAGGTGAACACCAGAGATTTGGTCATGTGGGAAAGTCCAGGGTTTTTACTTTCTGGGGTCCAGATCCCATTCTCATCAGTAGGAGTCATTTTTCCAACCCAAGTCAGCACAGGGAGACAGACAGAGAGGCCTACAGACACTGGGGACAAGGCCCGGTGCAGGATAGGCAGCTATGGAATACACCAGTGCCCACAGAAAGGCAAGGGCAAGAAGGGGATGAGACTCCAAAAAAAATCTAAGCAAAGCCTCAAAGAAAACACAGCTTGGACAAAAACTCAACTAGAATGCCTGGAAGAGGTTAAGGAAGAGCTTTTTAAAAAAAGTTTAAATGTTTTTGTCAATGAAATCAGAGTGCTAAAGAAAAAGACTGGAAAAAAAAATGAGAAGCTAGAATTGGAAAAATATTTAACAATTGGCATAAGAGGTACAAAATCTCATCCAAGCAACAAACTCTCTAAAAAAATAAACATTGGGGGGGAGGGTAGCTAGGTGGCATAGTGGATAGAGCACCGGCCCTGAAGTCAGGAGGACCTGAGTTCAAATCCGGCCTGAGACCAAATACTTGACACTTACTAGCTGTGTGACTCTGGGCAAGTGACTTAACTTCAATAGCCTAAAAAAAATTTTTTTTTTAATAAAAAAATAAAAAAGCCATTGGGGAAGGGAAGGGTGCAATCAACAAACATTTATTAAGTGCTTACAACAGGCACTGTGCTGTCTTAAGAATATAAGTAGAAGTATTTTTTTTTAAAATAGTCCCTGGGGGTAGCTAGATGGAGCAGTGGATAGAGCACCAGCCCTGGAGTCACGAGGACCTGAGTTCAAATCTGGTCTCAGACACTTGACACTTACTAGCTATGTGACCCTAGGCAAGTCACTTAACCCCAATGCCTATCAAAAAAAAAATAGTCCCTGCCCTCAAGAAACTTATATTCTAATAAGGGAAGACAACACATAAAAGGAAGCTGGAAATGTGGGGTGGAGAATAAAGGTACCTGGTGCAAGAGCATTATAGAGAAAATCTGAGAGATCAGTCAAGAATACAGCCTAGAGAGAAATGAAGACACATGTAGGAGGCCTGGGCACCCTTCTTAAAGTGGAAGTTTTGAGAAGAAACAGATAATCAGAGGGAGGGGTCACAGGGGCAGAAGGTACTACCAATGTTAATTTAAAATATGCTTGCTAATTACTTGTATTTTTAACAATGATATAAATTAGAAGTAAGATAATTTTTACTATGATCTAATTTAATATCTTTGCTATAAAGAGTATGAAAAGGTGAAAGAAACCTGCAAGTAATTAATTACAGAGAATTTAACTGACTAGGAAATCTCTTTTCTGGCCTGGGGATAAAAACAATTGCCTAGGGCCTCTGAGTCTTGTGAATTTTCTTAAAAATCTGTATTTTAAGTGTAACTACTCCAGCCCCCACTGTATGAAGGCCAGGTCTGTTATATTTCATGCCTCCTCTGGGTTCTCTCCTACTGTTAAGGAGATTTGGATGTATCTAGGTTCTCTACAAATGACTTCAGTCCATACTTAAGGTATCATCTCAGTTGGGGGGGTCCCTGCTTCCCAATTCCATTTCACCATTAATATCAGATTAGCTTTTACAAAAAGTATTTACTTCAAAAAGTGTAACAACAAATGTAGTCAGGTCAATAAAAAATTTATTAAGTTCTTACTATGTCCCAGGCACTGTGTCAAGTCCTGGAGATACAAAAACAGGCAAAAGAAAGCATATATCCTCAAAGAGATCAGAATCTAATGGAAGAGACCACAAACAAATAAATGTGTACAAACAAGCTTATACATACAGGATAAATAGGAAATAAAAGAGACAAAGCACTAGAATCAAAAGAGATTGGGAAATGCTTCCTGTAGAAGACAGAATTTTAATTGGGATTTGAAAGAATCCAGAGAACCAGCAGGCAGAGATGAGGAGGGACAGTCAAAAAAAAAAAATGCCCTTAGATGAGAGATGGGAGTGTCCTGTTAAAGGAATGGTAAGGAGACCAGTGTCACTGGATTAAAGAGTATGTGACTGGGAGTGAGGTCTAAAAAAGATTGGAAAGGTGAAAGTGGAGTCTGTTATAAAAGCTTTGAACACAGAAGATTTTTAATTTGATCCTAGAGGCTACAGGGAGGCACTAGAGTTTATTGAGTATGGGTAGTTAGGAGATGACATGGTCAGACTCATCCTTTAAGAAAAATCACTTTACGAGGCACCTACTTGAGGCAGGCAGATCCACCAGCAAGCTATTGATACAGTTCAGGTGTGAGGTGATAAGGGCCTGTACCAGGAATATTCAAGAGATATCACAAAGTTGAAATCAACAAGTTTTGGCAACAGATGGGATGGAGGGAGGGGGGAGATGAAAGATAGGAGTCTAGGATGATATCTAGGGTGTGAGTCTGAAGGAATAGGAAGATGGTGTTGCCCTTCACAAGAATTGCAAAGTTAGAGAGAGAGTGAAGATCTATGGAGAAAGAAAATAAGTTCAGTTTTTATTTGAGTTTAAGATGTTTACTGAACATCCAGTTCAAGATGTCTGAAAGTGGAATTTGGAGAAAAGAGATTGGAAGTCAACAGAGAACTCAGTTTCTCTGAAGAAACATTCTCAGTTCTAAATACAAATCTCACTACTCTGGACTCCAGTCTTAGGCACCCTGGATCTATGCCATGCCAGGCTTCCATGCCAGGGTGGCTGGTTGGATGCAACATTCTTCCTGGAATCCTGGTTCTGAGGTCCCCAAGGCTCAATCTCCTGAACCTAAAGCTGAGGACAAATAGAAATAAACACCTCCCCCAGGTCCATTTCGGACTGTTGGGGTAAGAGAGGAGAGGAAAGGTACCAACCCCATATCCATTCAGTTCATAGTGGTAGGAGTGCTCAGGATGTAGCAAGAAAGAAGGTACGGGGAAAGAACATGCCAGAGGAAAACTGTCTCAGCCTCTTTGAAGGCAATCAAAGTAAGCTACACTGCCCCACTCAGTGGTAGGAAAATATAGGATGCAGGTGCTTGCATGTTAGGTGACATGGAAATGCTCAGGGCAATCCTCTTACATAAGAGGTGTCCCTCTAGAGGGACACCTGGGATGTCCAAGTTCAGAATTCCAAGGATTTTGCCTTGGATTGGGCATGAGGCCCCTGGTCCTAGAAAATGGAAAAGAAAAGGCTAAAGCCATGATATGGAGGAGCAATGAATTATTTGGAAAGTGTGGGTTCAGTAAGTAGGATTGTTTGTCCAGTAACCCCAAATATGTTTTTTCCCTGAATAGTCCAAGCCCTCAGACAAGTTTTGTGGATGTGAAAGTGGGGCTCACTAGAATTTAAGAATATTCCCTACAGTCACTCACAGTCCAGAGCACAGGCCAGGAGAGTAGTAAACACACCTTTCCTTAGATCATACTACCTTGGAAGAACCGAAAACTTACAGGTCCCTAGAAGTGTCTCTCAAAACAGTTGAGCAAAACCCCTGAAGCTTGGGACAGTGTGCCCTCCACCCTGGATACAGAGCCTCACTTTAGCAAAGAGTTAAAAGTCAAGAAGTAGACTGGAAAAGTGAGCAAACAACAGAAAAATTTCTGACCAAAGAAAGTTACTATGATGATAAGGAAGATTAAAATACACACTCAGAAGACAACAAAGTCAAAACTCCTACATCCAAAGCCTCCAAGAAAAATATGAATTGGTCTGAGACAATGGAAGGGCTCAAAAAGGATTTTGAAAATCAAGTAATAGAGGTAGAGGAAAATATGGTAAGAGAAATGAGAGTGATGCAAGAAAATCATGAAATAGAGTAGACAGCTTGCTAAAGGAGATACACACACATGCACACACACACACACACTGAAGAAAATAACACTTTAAAAAACAGACTAGGCCAAATGGTAAAAGAGGTACAAAAAGCCAATGAGGAGAAGAATGCCTTAAAAAGCACAACTGCCCAAGTGGAAAAAGAGGCACAAAAGTCTACTGAAGAAAAAAAAACTCAGGGGCAGCTAGGTGGTGCAGTGGATAGAGCACAGGCCCTGGATTCAAGAAGACCAGAGTTCAAATTCGGCCTCAGATACATAACACTTACTAGATGTGTGACCCAGGGCAAGTCACTTAACCCCATTGCCTAGCCAAAATAATAATAATAATAATAATTCTTTAAAAATTAGAATTGAGCAAGTGGAAGTTAATAACTTTATGAGACTTCAACAAACAATAAAACAAAACCCAAAAAAATGAAAAAATAGAAGACAATGTGAAATATCTCATTGGAAAAACAACTGACCTGGAAAATAGATCCAGGGGAGATAATTTAAAAGTTATGAGATTCCCTGAAAGCCATGATCAAAAAAAAGAACTTAGACAACATCTTTTGAGAAATTATCAAGGAAAACTGCCCTGATATTCTAGAACCAGAGGATAAAATAGAAATTGAAAGAATCCATTGATCACCTCCTTAAAGAGATCCCAAAATGAAAACTCCCAGAAATATTATAGTCAAATCCCAGAGCTCCCAGGTCAAGGAGACACTATTTAGAGCAGCCAGAAAGAAACAATTCAAGTATCATGGGCCCACAGTCAAAATAACACAAGATTTAACAGTTTCTATCTTAAAGGATCAGAAAATTTAGAATACGATATTTCAGAGGGCAAAGGAACTGAGATTACAACCAAGAATCACCTACCCAGCAAAACTGAGTATAATCCTTCAGGGGAAAAATAGACTTTCAAAGAAATAGAGGACTTTCAAGAAATCCTGATGAAGAGACCAGAGCTGAATAGAAAATTTGACTCTCAAATACAAAACTCAAGAGAAGCATCAACAGGTAAGAAGGAAAGGGACTTAATATGGTTAAACTCTTTACATTCCTACATGGGAAGATGATACTTGTAACTCATAAAAATTTTATCATTATTAGGGCAGTTAGACAGAGTATATATAGACAGAGGACAGAGGTGTGAGTGGATTATGATGAGATGACATCTAAAAATATAAAAATTAAGTGGAGAAAAAGAGAAATACACTGGGAGAAAGG
This sequence comes from Vombatus ursinus, assembly GCF_900497805.2. Lineage (NCBI taxonomy): Eukaryota > Metazoa > Chordata > Mammalia > Diprotodontia > Vombatidae > Vombatus > Vombatus ursinus. Next base: position 2,089,258 of record NW_020954702.1, read on the forward strand.
GAAAGGAAGAGGTAGAAAGGGAGGTGGCAGAGAACACTTGAACCTTACTCTTATAGGAATTGAATAACATACACACTCAGTTGGGTATAGAAATCTATCTTACCCTACAGGAAAGAGAAAAGGGGGAGGTGCTCATAAAGGGGAGGGTGGATTGTGGAAGGTGGTAGTCAGAAGCAAAGCAGTTTTGAGCAGGGACAGGGTGAAAGGAGAGAGAATAGAATAAACAGTGGGGAAATAGGATGGATGGAAATACAGATAGCAATCATAATGATTAAAAAAAATTTTTTGAAGCAAGTTTCTCTGATAAAGGTGTCATCT